>NC_135804.1:1979423-2219180 GCF_964213995.1 Mustelus asterias | reverse complement strand
AGGGAACCTGCTGGAGGCCGGCGTGAAACTTATTTGCATCCCGCTAATGGGAAGGCCCAATCAGAGTCCACCACCCGTCACGCCAGATTCCCCGCCTCACCAGATTCCCCTCCTCACCAGATTCCCCGCCTCACCAGATTCCCCTCCTCACCAGATTCCCCGCCTCACCAGATTCCCCGCCTCACCAGATTCCCCTCCTCACCAGATTCCCCGCCTCACCAGATTCCCTGTGAAACACGTGTGGAACAAGATGCCGCGTTGATGCTGGGAGTCACCGGAACAACACCTGGGGCTGAGTTCCAAGCTCTGAACGGGGGCCGTCGGCAATCCCTGTGCCCCAGAACATCACAACAGCGGCTCGGGGAGCAGCTACAAGTGGATCTTCCAGATTCAGTGTCACCCAGAGATCCACCTTCAGTCTCAGTGATCCCGATGATCCACCTTCAGTCTCAGTGATCCCGATGATCCACCTTCAGTCTCAGTGATCCCAGTGATATTGGGACCATTTCAATATGGTGCTCAGATGCACAGCGAGCGACGCCCCACCCCATCCCCACCCCGCCCTGCCTGCCCAGCCCCGCCCATCCCCACCCCGCCCTGCCTGCCCAGCCCCGCCCATCCCCACCCAGCCCTGTCCACCCCCACCCAGCCCTGTCCACCCCCACCCAGCCCCGCCCAGCCCCACCCTGCCCTGCCCCAACCAGCCCCATCCAAGCCCACCCCGCCCAGCCACACCCCGCCCCACACCCCACCCCCTGCCCCGCCCAGTCCCACCCAGCCCCGCCCATCCCCGCCCAGCCCCGCCCATCCCCACCCATCCCCACCCAGCCCTGCCCATCCCCACCCAGCCCCGCCCATCCCCACCCATCCCCACCCAGCCCCGCCCATCCCCACCCGGCCCCGCCCATTCCCACCCAGCCCTGCCCATCCCCACCCAGCCTGCCCAGCCCCACCCATTCCCACCCAGCCCCGCCCATCTCCACCCATCCCCGCCCATCCCCACCCAGCCTCGTCCAGCCCTGCCTAGCCCCGCCCTGTATTTATCGAACATATTTCACAATCAGAGCTTCTCACAATTCACAGGCAATGGCTAAAGTGTAGACATAGGAAATGGAGGACACAGACAGGATGGACCAAATGGCCTCCCTCTGCGCTGGAACCATTCTGTAATTCAGCAACCCGTTTGTGCACAGCAAGCTCCCACACGCTGCAATGTAATAATCAGCAGAACATCAGAGTGTTGATTGGGGAAGAATCCCACAGTCACTGCAGGACACCCCGATGGATCTTTTACAGATTCCTGAGAGAGCCCTGACTTCATCATCTCACCAGAAAGTCCTGACGTCTGACAGTGCAGCACTCCCTCCGTCCCACAATCAGCCGAGACTTTCTGTGCTCCACGATCTGTGCTGGGACTTAAACCCACAGCAATCAGACACAGAGACCAGAGGAGCACGGAGAGAGCCACTCCACACACCCAGCGAGGTGTCAGACAAGTGAGTGAGAATTCTGAGCACACACACTTACACACACACACACTTGCACACTCACACACTCGCGCACACTCACATACTCACACTTACACACACACACTCACTCGCACTCATACACACACACACACACACTCACTCGCACTCATACACACACTCACACACTCACTCGCACACTCGATCACACACACACTCACTCGCACACACTCACACTCACACACTCACTCGCACTCATACACACACTCACACACTCACTCGCACACTCACTCATACACTCACACACTCACTCGCACATACACACACACTCACTCGCACACTCACTCACACTCACTTGCACACTCGATCACACACACGCTCACTCGCACACTCACTCACACTCACTCGCATTCATACACACTCACACACACACTCACTCGCACACTCGATCACACACACACTCACTCGCACACTCACTCACACACTCACACACACACTCACTCACACACTCGATCACACACACTCACTCGCACACTCACACACACACTCACACTCTCACTCGCACACTCACACACACACTCACTCACACACTCACTCGCACTCACTCAAACACACACTCGCACACTCACACTCACACTTACACACATACTCACACTGACACACTCACTCACACACTCACTCACACACACACTCACACACACACTCGCACACTCACACTTACACACACACACACACACATTCACACACACACTCACACTCACACTCACTCACACACTCACTCGCACACTCACACACACACACACTCGCACACTCACACTTACACACATACTCACACAAACTCACTCGCACACTCACTCACACACACTCACACTTTCACACTCACACTCATGCACACACTTGCTCACGCACACTCACACACACCCACACTCACTCACACTCACTCACACTCACTCACACTAACAATCACCCCCTCACACTCACTCACACACACCTTCATGCAATCACACTCACACACCGACATTGACACATGTAAACATACACACATACATGTACACACACACATACTTGTACACACACTCAAACACACACAAACCTGTACACGTACTCACACACACGTACACACACCCAGACATCCTTTTTCCATTTTTAATGTTGAAGGATATAGCCGATGTTTTGAGTTAAACAGACGGTGAGTAGCATGGACCAGGCTGCAGCAACTGCCTGTACTCTTACACCAGCTTCATTATTGATTAGTCTTGAAGGTTACCTCATTGTTATCGGAATGCTGAACAGTTTCTGTTCCGTTTCTAAGGCCTTGCTTCTTTAAAAAATCTTTCACAGCTGTTTAGTGATAGTTTAATAGATCAAAGCTCAGAATGGAATCGGATGCTATTGAAAAAAACTTCATATAAGAAAATAGAGAAATGACCAAAACAGGAAAAGTTTGTTTCAACTTGAAAATGTAGGAAAATGATGGGGACAGTGTAGAGGGAGCTTTACTCTGTATCTAACCCCGTGCTGTACCTGTCCTGGGAGTGTTTGATGGGGACAGTGTAGAGGGAGCTTTACTCTGTATCTAACCCCGTGCGGTACCTGTCCTGGGAGTGTTTGATGGGGACAGTGTAGAGGGAGCTTTACTCTGTATCTAACCCCGTGCGGTACCTGTCCTGGGAGTGTTTGATGGGGACAGTGTAGAGGGAGCTTTACTCTGTATCTAACCCCTGGGAGTGTTTGATGGGGACAGTGTAGAGGGAGCTTTACTCTGTATCTAACCCCATGCTGTACCTGTCCTGGGAGAGTTTGATGGGGGACAGTGTAGAGGGAGCTTTACTCTGTATCTAACCCCGTGCTGTACCTGTCCTGGGAGTGTTTGATGGGGACAGTGTAGAGGGAGCTTTACTCTGTATCTAACCCCTGGGAGTGTTTGATGGGGACAGTGTAGAGGGAGCTTTACTCTGTATCTAACCCCATGCTGTACCTGTCCTGGGAGAGTTTGATGGGGGACAGTGTAGAGGGAGCTTTACTCTGTATCTAACCCCGTGCTGTACCTGTCCTGGGAGTGTTTGATGGGGGACAGTGTAGAGGGAGCTTTACCCTGTATCTAACCCCGTGCTGTACCTGTCCTGGGAGTGTTTGATGGGGGACAGTGTAGAGGGAGCTTTACCCTGTATCTAACCCCGTGCTGTATCTGTCCTGGAAGTGTTTGATGGGGACAGTGTAGAGGGAGCTTTACCCTGTATCTAACCCCGTGCTATACTGTCCTGGGAGTGTTTGATGGGGACAGTGTAGAGGGAGCTTTACTCTGTATCTAACCCCGTGCTGTACCTGTCCTGGGAGTGTTTGATGGGGACAGTGTAGAGGGAGCTTTACTCTGTATCTAACCCCGTGCTGTACCTGTCCTGGGAGTGTTTGATGGGGACAGTGTAGAGGGAGTTTTATTCTGTATCTAACCCCGTGCTGAAATTTATCCCCCCTACCAGAGGCTGGTGAATTCACTGCCACAGCAAGTAGTTGCGGCCAAAACATTGTCTGATTTCAAGAAGAAATCGGGCGGCACGGTAGCACAGTGGTTAGCACTGCTACTTCACAGCTCCAGGGTCCCGGGTTCGATTCCCGGCTCGGGTCACTGTCTGTGTGGAGTTTGCACATTCTCCTCGTGTCTGTGTGGGTTTCCTCCGGGTGCTCCGGTTTCCTCCCACAGTCCAAAGATGTGCGGGTTAAGTTGATTGGCCAGGTTAAAAAATTGCCCCTTAGAGTCCTGAGATGCATAGGTTAGAGGCATTAGCGGGTAAAATATGTGGGGGTAGGGCCTGGGTGGGATTGTGGTCGGTGCAGACTCGATGGGCCGAATGGCCTCCTTCTGCACTGTAGGGTTTCTATGATTTCTATGATTCTATGAAATTAGATATCGCTGTTGGAGCTAAAGGGATCAAGGAATATAGGGGGGAGGCAGCATCAGGATATTGAATTTGATGATCAGCTGTGATCAAAACGAATGGTGGAGCAGGCTGGAGGGGCCGAATGGCCTCCTTCTGCTTCTAGTTTCAATGTTTCTATGTTTTTGTTTCCGTCCCTCACTGATGGAGTCTTCCTGTAAATATATCGATGCAATCCAAAGGTTTGAGGGTTAGGTGCATTGGCCATGCTCAATTGCCCCGTAGTCTCCCGGGATACGTAGATTAGAGAGATTAGCGGGGTATATACGTGAGGTTACGGGGATTGGGCCTGGGTGGGATTGTTGTCGGTGCAGGCTCGATGGGCCGAATGGCCTCTTTGTGCTCTGTAGGGATTCTCGGATTCTATCCCGTGAGTTCAGCGTTCTCATCATTCTTTGGATGAATTCTCTCTCCTGAATTCTGTTTGTTGGTGACTATCTCTCATCCCCTGAATTCTGGTCTTGTCTCCAACTGGAATCGTCTCTGCATTTAGTTTATTAAAGCCAACCACATAATCTTGGAGCCGTCTCCCCAGCCACGCCTCAGACTTCTCTCTCCCAGACCAATTGCTTCCCAGTTCAGAAGGTGATGATTGTGCTGGGACGGGACTTGCTAAAACATTGATGCAAACTCTTGCAGGCCTCCGAGATCCGGGCGCAGCCCCGACCCCGTCTCCCTCCTGAGGGCACTGAGGCCAGTTTGAGTGTTAACGGGAGGGGAACCCAGTGCGCTGGGAGCAAAGAATAAATACAGGAGCGATAGTGAGAACTCAGAGATTCCAAACACACACAAACTCAGTCCAATCGGAAAGAAAAGGCTTTAAAAAAGTAATCCTGTTTTAATCTGACACTAAAAATAAAATCCCATTTTCACACTGCTCTGCCGATTCCGTTCCACCCAATCCGTGGCGGAATTCAGGATGATCTTTCCTCGCCCTCCTCCCGGAGCCAGGATTCGCTCCACAGAGAGATCGTGAGGGCAGCGGAACCAGCTCACAACTGTCCCTCCCCAGAGACACATAGCAACCCACCCATACCCCAACCCACCCCCCCGTACCCCCCTGTACCACCCATACCCCCACCCACCCCCCAGACCCCCCTGTACCATCCATACCCCCACCCACCCCCCCGGACCCCCCTGTACCACCCATACCCCTGACACACCCTATACCCCCACCCACCCCCTGGACCCCCCTGTACTACCCATACCCCCACCCACCCCCCGTACCCCCTGTACCACCCATACCCCCACCCACCCCCCATACCCCCCTGTACCACCCATACCCCTGACACCCCCTATACCCCCCACACCCCCCGTACCCTCCCCGTACCGCCCATACCCCTGACACCCCCTATACCCCCCACACCCCCCGTACCCTCCCCGTACCGCCCATACCCCTGACACCCCCTATACCAGTCATGATGTGGAGATGCCGGCGTTGGACTGTGGTAAACACAGTAAGAAGTTTAACAACACCAGGTTAAAGTCCAACAGGTTTATTTGGTAGCAAAAGCCACACAAGCTTTTGGAGCTGCAAGCCCCTTCTTCAGGTGAGTGGGAATTCTGTTCACAAACAGAGCATATAAAGACACAAACTCAATTTACATGAATAATGGTTGGAATGCGAATACTTACAACTAATCAAGTCTTTAAGAAACAAAACAGCATGAGTGGAGAGAGCATCAAGACAGGCTAAAAAGATGTGTATTGTCTCCAGACAAGACAGCCAGTGAAACACTGTGGGGGTTACAAATAGTGTGACATGAACCCAATATCCCGGTTGAGGCCGTCCTCGTGTGTGCGGAACTTGGCTATCAGTTTCTGCTCAGCGACTCTGCGCTGTCGTGTGTCGCGAAGGCCGCCTTGGAGAGCGCTTACCCGAATATCAGAGGCCAAATGCCCGTGACCGCTGAAGTGTTCCCCAACAGGAAGAGAACAGTCTTGCCTGGTGATTGTCGAGCGGTGTTCATTCATCCGTTGTTGCTGCGTTGTCGCAGACGCTGCGACAACGGATGAATGAACACCGCTCGACAATCACCAGGCAAGACTGTTCTCTTCCTGTTGGGGAACACTTCAGCGGTCACGGGCATTCGGCCTCTGATATTCGGGTAAGCGTTCTCCAAGGCGGCCTTCGCGACACACGACGGCGCAGAGTCGCTGAGCAGAAACTGATAGCCAAGTTCCGCACACACGAGGACGGCCTCAACCGGGATATTGGGTTCATGTCCCACTACTTGTAACCCCCACAGTGTTTCACTGGCTGTCTTGTCTGGAGACAATACACATCTTTTTAGCCTGTCTTGATGCTCTCTCCACTCATGCTGTTTTGTTTCTTAAAGACTTGATTAGTTGTAAGTATTCGCATTCCAACCATTATTCATGTAAATTGAGTTTGTGTCTTTATATGCTCTGTTTGTGAACAGAATTCCCACTCACCTGAAGAAGGGGCTTGCAGCTCCGAAAGCTTGTGTGGCTTTTGCTACCAAATAGACCTGTTGGACTTTAACCTGGTGTTGTTAAACTTCTTACTGTGTTTACCCCCTATACCCCCACCCACCCCCCATACCCCCCTGTACCACCCATAGCCCCACCCACCCCCTGTACCCCCCTGTACCACCCATATCCCTGACACCCCCTATACACCCCACAGCCCCCCACACCCCCGTACCCTCCCCGTACCGCCCATACCCTGACACCCTCTATACCCCCCACACCCCCGTACACCTGACACCACTCCCGTACCCCCCACACCCTCCCACACCCCCCCCAGAACCCCCATACCCCCCCGTACCCCCAATACCCCAACACCCACCCAGCCCCCACACCCCCACCCCCATCCCCCCACCCCCCACGGTCACCCACCCCCCAAACCCCCAAACCCACCCACCTCCGATCCCCCACACCCACTCATCCTCCAAACCCTGACACCTACCCATCCCCACCCCCATAAACACCTCCCCCAAACACCCCACACCCTCACCCACACCCCCACCCAAACATCCCCTCTTCCCCACCCACCAAATCCCTCCCCCCTCCCCACAGCCCCTCACCCCGGTATTTGGGGAGAGCAGTTCCCTGAGAATAGAGTCATAGAGTCATAGAGGTTGACAGCATGGAAACAGGCCCTTCGGCCCAACTTGTCCATGCTGCCCTTTTTTATAAACCCCTAACCTAATCCCAATTGCCCGCATTTGGCTCATATCCCTCTATACCCATCGTACCCATGTAACTGTCTAAATGCTTTTTAAAAGTCAAAATTGTACACGCCTCTACTACTGCCTCTGGCAGCTTGTTCCAGACACTCACCAACATCTGTGTGAAAAAATTGCCCCTCTGGACACTTTTGTATCTCTCCCCTCTCACCTTAAACCTATGCCCTCTAGTTTTAGACTACCCCACCTTTGGGAAAAGATATTGACTATTTAGCTGATCTGTGCCCCTCATTATTTTATAGACCTCTATAAGATCACCCGTAAACCTCCTACGCTGCAGAGAAAAAAGTCCCAGTCTATCCAGCCTCTCCTTATAACTCAATCCATCAAGTCCCGGTAGCATCCTAGTAAATCTTTTCTGCACTCTTTCTAGTTTAATAATATCCTTTCTATAATAGGGTGACCAGAACTGTACACAGTATTCCAAGTGTGGCCTTACCAATGTCTTATACAACTTCAACAAGACGTCCCAACTCCTGTATTCAATGTTGTGACCAATGAAACCAAGCATGCCGGATGCCTTCTTCACCACTCTGTCCACCTGTGACTCCACTTTCAAGGAGCTATGAACATGTACCCCTAGATCTCTTTGTTCTGTAACTCTCCCCAACGCCCTACCATTAACTGAGTAAGTCCTGCCCTGGTTCAATCTCCCAAAATGCATCACCTTGCATTTATCTAAATTAAACTCCATCTGCCATTCGTCAGCCCACTGGCCCAATAGATCAAGATCCCGTTGCAATTGGAGATAACTTTCTTCACTGTCCACTATGCCACCAATCTTGGTGTCATCTGCAAACTTGCTAACCATGCCTCCTATATCCTCATCCAAATCATTAATATAAATGACAAATAACAGTGGGCCCAGCACTGATCCCTGAGCCACACCGCTGGTCACAGGCCTCCAGTTTGAAAAACAACACTCTACAACCACCCTCTGGCTTCTGTCAAGAACCGGCATCTCCACATTCTGTCAAGAAGCCAATTTTGTATCCATTTAATTACCTCACCCTGGATCCCGTGAGATTTAACCTTATGCAACAACCTACCATGCGGTACCTTGTCAAAGGCCTTGCTAAAGTCCTGTAGACAACATCAACTGCACTGCCCTCATCTACCTTCTTGGTTACCTCTTCAAAAAACTCATTCAAATTTGTGAGACATGATTTTGCACTCACAAAGCCATGCTGTCTGTCCCTAATCAGTCCTTGCATCTCTAAACGCCTGTAGATCCTGTCTCTCAAAATACCTTCCAACAACTTACCCACCACAGAATGGCGGCTGTGTGTTTGGGTTGGTGCTGGGAGATTTCAGGGTGAGACTGTTCGGGTTTGTGTGTGAACATGACAGCTCAAACTGTGCCCAGTCTGACATTCCGCACAATCTCTGTGAGAGTCCAGCTGCTCTCTCCCAGAACAGCTCCTGCCAGCGTTCCCCATCCCCCCATCTCCCCATCCCCCCATCCCCCCATCTCCCCATCCCCCCATCTCCCCATCCCCCCATCTCCCCATCCCCCTATCCCCCATCTCCCCATCCCCCCATCTCCCCATCCCCCCATCTCCCCATCCCCCCCATCCTCCCATTCCCCATCCCCCCATCCCCCCATCCCCCATCTCCCCATCCCCCCATCTCCCCATCCCCCCTATCCCCCCTCTCCCCATCCCCCCATCCCCCATCCCCCCCTCCCCCTCTCCCCATCGCACTGACAATTCCTCACTCTGACACCACACGGATTCAAGGAAACTGCAGCATTCCACCCGGGAATCACAGTGCTGGGAATCACTGGGGAGAAATAGGCTGGGCTCTGGGGAACGGGGGGTGAGGAGGATTGGGGGGGAAGGGGGATTGGAGGGGTGAGGGGGATGGGGGGGCTCGATCAGGGAGGAGGGAACCAGTGATTGGGGGGGGGCACGGGAAGGGGTCGGAGAATGGAAGCTGGGGAAGGGAGGGGGTGAATGGAGTGTCTGTGGGGGTGAGTATTTTGGTGTGAGAGTAACGGGAAAGGAGAGAGTTCACACAGGCTCTGAGCAGACAGTGAGCGCTCTGATTGGTTCAGGGTGAGTATCATCGGGGTAAAGGGTTATTATTGGTTGTGGTTAGGATGTTGGAATAGTTTCTGACTGTATACTTGTTCACTCTGAGGCCTGCCTGAAGCTTACCCTCAGCACCCTGTACACTCAATTACATACTATTGGTCACTGGGTCAATCCCAGCTCTGCTGTATTTGTCAGTTACTCTGTGTGATATTATCATGCTCAGATTCTGAGTGCCTGCGATAGAAAGCTGGGAACTGTACAGTGCAAGCGAGAGAACCTTTAGTGACCATTTACAAAGATTCCATTGGAACCTTCTTCCCTCAGGCCCCTGTGACCTGGCACCGTCTGACATCACTGATGATGCACCAGCTATTAGCATCATAACTATTAACCCCTTATACTACACTCCACCCACCCCCGCCACTGCCCAGGCTTTCCCTTATGAAACCCACCCCCCCCCCCCCCGCCCCCCCACCCATTCCCCTCTTGCTAAGTTGTCCTTTAGTGTGCAAAGATGTGTAGGTTCGGGGGATTGGGTTACGGGGAAAGGGATTGGGTAAGATGCTCTGTCAGAGTCGGTGCCGACTCGATGGGCTGAATGGCCTCCTCCTGCACCGTAGGGATTCTCTGATTCCCTTCTCCTGGGTACTTTGGGGAACGGCTGGATTGCCGGCTCCTCGGAGTTGAAAGAAGGAATCTGGTTCAGCTCCTGTGAAGATTCCCACAACTCCCGAGGGTTTACGAAACTCCTCTGCTATAACAAATTCTGTATTACGTAATGCCTCATCAACAAACAAATCAGATGGACACAGAGAAGGACAAAGAATATTCCGGAGGAAAGATGCTGACTGTCGGCCTTGGGAATTCCTTCCTTTGTCGGTAATGTTTGAGCTTGCAGCCTCTAATCGCTGGGAGCTTGTTTCTCAGCAAGCGTCTCCCAGACTTCATCAGGGTGTACATACACTGTTTTTAGCAGCAGTGAGGGAACACACAGAGGCAGAGAAATGACACTTCCTTCTACACTCTGGTTTCAGTAGGAAGCACCTCTGTAGCTCTTTGATCTCCAGCTTTAACATCAGATTCAAGGAAAGCAGGGATTTGTTCTGTGACAGTTACAGAGTCAACGGCAAGAACATCCAGTTCCCCATTCTACAAAAGAGTTGCAGCATCAGGTTGTTGTCATGTCTCAAAGTGTTGCCTCCATTCTCTCTCTCCATAGAGGCTACCAGAGCTGCTGAGATTTTCCAGCACTTTCCGCTTAGACTTTTTGAAACTATTCTAAGTTATTTTAAAATATTCGAAGCTATTTGACAATGCCCCTTAGGAACATACAAAATAGAAACACAGAAACTAGAAGCAGGAGGAGGCCATTCGGCCCCTCCAGCCTGCTCCACCATTCATTTTGATCACAGCTGATCATCAAATTCAATATCCTGATCCCCCCTTCCCTCATATCCCTTAATCCCTTTAGCCCCAACAGCAAAGTCTAATTTCTTCTTGAAATCAGACAATGTTTTGGCCTCAACTACTTTCTGTGGGAGTGAATTTCACACATTCACCACCCTCTGGGTGAAGAAATTTCTCCTCACCTCAGTTCTAAAAGGTTTACCCCTTGTCCTCAAACTATGACCCCTAGTTCTGGACTCCCCCACCATAATTCTCCTTGGAGAGACGTAGGATGAGAGGAGACCTAATAGAGGTATATAAGATGTTGAGAGGCATAGATTGGGTGGACTCTCAGAGGCTTTTTCCCCAGGGTGGAAATGGCTGCTGCGAGAGGACACAGGTTTAAGGTGCTGGGGGGTAGGTACAGGGGAAATGTTAGGGGGAAGTTTTTCACACAGAGGGTGGTGGGCGAGTGGAATCGGCTGCCGTCAGTGGTGGTGGAGGCAAACTCAATAGGGTCTTTTAAGAGACTCCTGGATGAGTACATGGGACTTAATAGGATGGAGGGTTATAGGTCGGCCTAGAAGGTAGGGATATGTTCGGCACAACTTGTGGGGCCGAAGGGCCTGTTTTGTGCTGTAGTTTTTCTATGTTTCTATTCTATGTTTCTATCAGGAATGTTCTTTCTGAATCTACTCTGTCTAACCCTGTTGGAATTTTATAAGTTTCGATGAGCTCCCCGGTTTCTGGTGGCAGGATTGAGCAAGGTGCCCTGCAACCAGCTTTCCTTTCCCATAATGCCAGCCTGGACCAATGGCAGTGCCCTGCTTTCCGGGCATCCACTTGGGGAGGTGATAAATTGGACCAAGTCAGTGGACTGCCCCCATCCCTCCGGAAGACTCCTTGTCACCCCAGAGGAAGAGCCTGTTTTGCGGGTGAAATTCAGGCTGCCTGGCTAACTGTCTGCTTTAGACTGAAAGAGGTCTGGCAAAGCTTCATCAATCACCCCCACTACGGCCCTCTCTCTCTCTCTGTGCAGCTCCTGGTCAGTTTTTAAGGCAAGGATAGATAAATTTTTGAACAGTAAAGGAATTAAGGGTTATGGTGAGTGGGCGGGTAAGTGGAGCTGAGTCCACAAAAAGATCAGCCATGATCTTATTGAATGGCGGAGCAGGCTCGAGGGGCCAGATGGCCTACTCCTGCTCCTTATGTTTTCCTCTCTCAATGTCCCATTCTCACGGTTAGCTGCAATGTGACACAGTTTGTTTATAAAAGAATCAACATCCTTTCCTGCTCCTGGGCTGCACCAGTTGAATTTAACCTGCTCTGGTAGTAATGTACCTCAGACTAAAGTAAGAATGAAAGGTTTTGATAATCTGTTTGTATTTAGTCCTTTCTTCAGCAACCTCCTACCTTCTCAGGATGCTGTCCACTCAGCTGCCAGTTAAATGAGGGAGAATGGTGACCCGATCCTTGTCTGCTTCTGAATCCACTGGACTCCCTCAGAAACTGGAAGTAACGGGATTGAGGGGAGTTCCCAGCTGGTTGTACCAGGTTAGGGGAAATGGGGTTATCCGGAATGTCAGTGGGGAGTTGGTGATCAGTGATGGACGGAGGAAGGAAGCTTCACAGAGACCCTGACCCTGGATGGACTCAATGAACTGGCTCTGATTGGCCTTTGCTGTAGTGAGCTGCTGGTGGGAGGTGTTTCCAGGGATCAGACAGCACAGGGACAGCATCCCGGGCAGCCCATGTCAGTGTTGATGTTCGAGCCTCCTCCCGACCCCCTCGTTATCATCAACATGTTTTTCTATTTCTTTCTCCTGTGTGTTTATCCAGCCCCTGCTCACATTTATCCCGACGAGTCACCCCCAGCACCCCCAGCACTCCCCGTGGTAGTGACCCTCACCCCCTCCCCCACCCTCTCCTGATTGGACTCATTATGGACCATCCTCCACCTGATCACCACGTGTTTGTTCTCTCATTCAAAATGAAGGGAAGGTGACTTCAGGTCAGTCAAGATGCTGAGGTGAAAACACAGAGACATTAACCCGAGGCCCATCTTCAATCTCAGCCGGATGGAAAAGAATCCGTGACACACCTGAGGAAGAGTTGGGAAGTTGTCCCCTGTGTCCGGGGGCGGGGGGGCGCGAGGGGGGGGGGGGGGGTGGGGGGGGGGGTGGGGGGGGGATATTTATTCTTCAATCGACCTTGCAAAAAATGAATTATCGGGGCATTATCACATTGCTATTTGTGGGTTCTTGCTGTGCGTTGATTGGCTGCCGTGTTTCCTACAATACAACAGTGAATACCGTTCAAAAATATTTCATTGGCTGTTAAGCATGTTCGGATGTCCTGAGATTGTGATTGAACTCCCAGTTTGTCTCTGTTTTCGTTGCGATAGGATGTAGCCCAGTGCATTGACGAGGGTGGGAAATTTCACGGTCTGTCTGTTTGTTGTGGTGTGTATTTGGGGAGTACGAGGATCCGTCAATGTGATTGTCAAGCTGTGAGAGGGTTTGATGTACCTGAGACTCTGCAGCAGCTGCTCCTTGCACAGGTTTGGATTGTAGATTCTGTAACTCCTTCACACTGACTGGAGATTTCAGTAAAATATCCCCGAGAGATCCTCAGAGAAACATTCAACAGCTGTTGTAGCAACAGAATACAGATAACTTCTACTCCAGGACGAACATAGAAATTTAGCCATTCCTCTGTAACTCACTGTCATCCCGAGAACTGCAGATTCCAGACAAACTCGCAACTGGAACTGAACAAATGTTACGAAATCTCAATTAACCCAAACCTCTTCCCCATCACACACATTTTACACAATTCTAATGGATCAAACCCCTTCCCATGATGGAGGAGTCCAGCACATCTGTACAAAAGATAAGGTTGAAGCATTCGCAAGAATCTTCAGCCAGAAGTGCCGAGTAGATGATCCATCTCAGCCTCCTCCAGTGGTTCCCAGCATCTCGGATTCCAATCTCCAGCCAATTCGATTCACTCCGTGTGATATCCAGAAACAGTTGGAGGCACGGATCACTGCAAAGGCAATGGGCCTTGATAACATTCCAGCAATAGTACTGAAGACTTGTGTTCCAGAACTTGCTGCTCCCCGAGCCAAGCTCTTCCAGTACAGTTACAGCACTGGCATTTACCCGACAATGTGGAAAATTACCCAGGTATGTCCACAAAAAGCAGGACAAATCCAACCCGGCCAATTACCGCCCCATCAGTTCACTCTCAATCCTCAGCATTTATTGCCCATCGCTAGTTGCCCTTGAGAAGGAGGTGGTGAGCTGCCTTCTTGAACCGCTGCAGTCCCTGAGGTGTAGGTACACCCACAGTGCTGTTAGGGAGGGAGCTCCAGAATTTGACTCAGCGACAGCGAAGAAACGGTAATATATTTCCAAGTCAGGATGGTGAGTGACTTTCAGACAAACCTCCAGGTGGGGGTGTTCCCAGGTATCTGCTGCTCTTGCCTTTCTAGATGGTAGTGGTGTGGGTTTGGAAGGTGCTGTCTAAGGAGCCTTGGTGAGTTCCTGCGCTGCATCTTGTAGATAATACACACGGCTGTCACTGTGCATCGGTGGTGGGAGGAGTGAATGATTGTGGATGGGGTGCCAATCAAACAAAGAACAAAGAACAAAGAACAAAGAACAGTACAGCACAGGAAACAGGCCCTTCGGCCCTCCAAGCCTGTGCCGCTCCTTGGTCCAACTAGACCAATCGTTTGTATCCCTCCATTCCCAGGCTTGATTTGTCCTGGATGGAGTTGAGTTTCTTGAGTGTTGTTGGAGCCGCACTCATCCAGGCAAGTGGGGAGTATTACATCACACGCCTGACTTGTGCCTTGTGGATGGTAGACAGGATTTGGGGAGTCAGGAGGTGAGTTATCACTACAGGATTCCTAGTCTCTCACCTGCTCTTGTAGCCACAGTATTTATATGGCTAGTCCAGTTCAGTTTCTGGTCAATGGTAACGCCCAGGATGTTAATAGTGAGGGAATTCAGTGATGGTAATGTCAATGAATGTCAAGAGGCAATGATTAGATTCTCTCTCGTTGGAGATGGTCATTGCCTGGTACCTGTGTGGCACGAATGTTACTTTCCACTTGTCAGCCCAAGCCTGATATTGTCCAGGTCTTGCTGCATTTGGATATTCCTCAGTATCTGAGGAGTCGCGAATGGTGCTGAACATTGTGCAATCATTGGTGAACATCCCCACTGCTGCTCTTATGATGGAGGGAAGGTCATTGATGAAGCAGCTGAAGATGGTTGGGTCGAGGACACTACCCTGAGGGACTCCTGCAGTGATGTCCTGGAGCTGAGATGATTGACCTCCAACCCCCAGAACCATCTTCCTTTGTGCCGGGTACGACTCCCACCAGCGGAGGGTTTTCCCCCTGATTCCCATTGATTCCAGTTTTGCTCGGGCTCCTTGATGCCACACTCGGGTCAAATGCTGCCCTGGTGTCAAGGGCAGTCACTCTCACCTCGCCTCTGGAATTCAGCTGCTTTATATGAATTAGGAACAGGAATAAGCCACTCAGCCCCTCAAGCCTGCTCCACCTTTCAGTAAGATCATGATTGATCTGATTGTAATTGCAACCCCCTCTTCCTGCTGACCCCAGATAACCTTTCACCCCCTCGTTCATCAAGAATCTATCTCATTCTGCCTTAAAAATATTTAAACACTCAGCTTAGAGTCACAGAGGTTTACAGCAAGGAAACAGGCCCTTTGGCCCAACTTGTCCATGCCACCCTCTTTTTACCACTAAGCTAGCCCCAATTGTCCACGTTTGGCCCATATCCCTCTATACCCATCGTACCCATGTAACTGCCTAAATGCTTTTTAAAAGACAAAATTGTACCCGCCTCTACTACTACCTCTGGCAGCTTGTTCCAGACACTCACTACCCTCTGTGTGAAAAAATTGCCCCTCTGGACCCTTTTGTATCTCTCACCTCTCACCTTAAACCTATGCCCTCTAGTTTTAGACTCCCCTACCTTGGGAAAAAATATTGACTATCTAGCTGATCTATGCCCCTCTATAAGATCACCCCTAAGCCTCCTACGCTCCAGGGAAAAATGTCCCAGTCTATCCAGCCTCTCCTTATAACTCAAAACATCAAGTCCCGGTAGCATCCTAGTATGTTTTTTCTGCATTATTTCTAGTTTAATAATATCCTTTCTATAACAGGGTGACCAGAATTGCACACAGTATTCCAAGTGTGGCCTTACCCAATGTCTTGTACAACTTCAACCAGACATCCCAACTCCTATATTTAATGTTCTGACCCATGAAACCAAGCATGCCGAATGCCTTCTTCACCACCCTGTCCACCTGTGACTCCACTTTCAAGGAGCAATGAACCTTAATCTCTTTGTTCTGTAACTCTCCCCAATGCCCTTCCATTAACTGAGTAAGTCCTGCCCTGGTTCAATCGACCAAAATACATCACCTCGCATTTGTCTAAATTAAACTCCATCTGCCATTTGTCAGCCCACTGGCCCAATAGATCAAGATCCTGTTGCAATCCGAGATAACCTTCTTCGCTGTCCACTATGCCACCGATCTTGGTGTTATCTGCAAACTTACTAACCATGCCTCCTAAATTCCCATTCAAATTATTAATATAAATGACAAATAACAGTGGGCCCAGCACTGATCCCTGAGGCACACCGCTGGTCACAGACCTCCAGTTTGAAAAACAACCCTCTACAACCACCCTCTGGCTTCTGTCATCAAGCCAATTTTGTATCCATTTAGATACCTCACCCTGGATCCTGTGAGATTTATCCAACAACCTACCATGCGGTACCTTGTCAAAGGCCTTGCTAAAGTCCATGTAGACAACATCAACTGCACTGTCCTCATCTACCTTCTTGGTTATCCCTTCAAAAAACTCAACCAAATTTGTGAGACATGATTTTCCACTCACAAAGCCATGCTGACTGTCCCTAATCAGTCCTTGCATCTCTAAATGTCTGTAGATCCTGTCTCTCAGAATACTTTCGAACAACTTACCCACTACAAACGTTAGGCTCACTGGCCTGTAGTTCCCAGGCTTTTCCCTGCAGCCCTTCTTAAACAAAGGCACAACATTTGCCACTCTCCAATCTTCAGGCACCTCACCTGTGACTATCGATGATTCAAATATCTCTGCTAGGGGACCTGCAATTTCCTCCCTAGCCTCCCACAATGTCCTGGGATACACTTCATCAGGTCCCGGGGATTTATCTACCTTGATGCACTTTTAGACTTCCAGCACCACCTCCTCTGTAATATGTACACTCCTCACGACATCATTATTTATTTCCCCAGGTTCCCTAACACCCATGCCTTTCTCAACAGTAAATACTGATGAGAAATATTCATTTTGGATCTCATCCACTTCTTGTGGGTATTGCGTAGAAACACACTTCTGTTTTTCAGTTCCTATCTTTGTTCCTAGCCATTCCTTACCAATAAGATTTGACCTTTGACCTGGACTTCCCGCTAAGAGCTCTGCTGACCTCACTGACACGACCTCGTTGTCTGCCTCCGCTCCAATCCCTCGTCCAGCCCTCTCAGAGTAGGCTGAGGCAGATCCAATCAGAAGGCAGTCCCTCTTCAGGCATTGATCTGATGTCAGGTCTATGTGTGGGATGTTCTTTCATTCTTCAGCTGCCGAGAAGTCTTGTGATTTTGCTGTTTGACATTTATCTGTGACTCCTCTCACCTCGGTCCTGTGCATTGCTACACTGGGACTAATCAATATTGTAAATGTGCTGCAGATGTAACCTCCAAGGTCCTCCGCTGGGACTGACACACACATCAAGCAATCCCACTTAAACAACAGCTAATATCCTCACTGACTGGCACATTCCAGGATTCCAGGGCAAGCTTTGCTTTCCTGTCACACCGAGTAATGAGTTTCATGAGAATCGAATGTTCCATGTGGGGGTTGTACACTGGAACCGGAACACAGACATTCTGTATTTCAACCTTTCTGTCTCACAGGGGATACCCCCCCGCGCACCCCCCCCCCCTCCCAGCCGCCGCCCCGCAACATTCCCTGCACTCTGTCGACATGTTCTTCCTCCCTCAGGCACTGCCCTGAGAGGGCATTGGTGAACATGGACACTTGATTACACAGGTGAGGTCCCAGAGGATTGGAGGATAGCAAATGTGGTCCCGTTATTTAAGAAGGGTAGCAAGGATAACCCGGGTAATTATAGGCCGGTGAGCTTGACGTCCGTGGTAGGGAAATTGCTGGTGAAGATTCTTAGAGATAGGATATATGCGCATTTAGAACTGAATAATCTCATTAGCGATAGACAGCATGGTTTTGTACGAGAGAGGTCATGCCTCACAAATTTGGTTGAGTTTTTTGAGGAGGTGACAAAAACGATTGACGAGGGAAGGGCCGTGGATGTAGTCTATATGGATTTTAGTAAAGCGTTTGACAAGGTCCCTCATGGCAGGCTGGTGCAAAAGGTTAAATCTCACGGGATAAAAGGTGAGCTAGCTAGATGGGTGGAGAACTGGCTTAGCCATAGAAGACAGAGGGTAGCAGTGGAGGGGTCTTTTTCCAGTTGGAGGTCTGTGACTAGTGGTGTTCCGCAGGGCTCTGTACTGGGACCTCTGCCGTACGTGATATATATAAATGATTTGGAGGAAGATGTAGCTGGTGCGATCAGTAAGTTTGTGGACGACACGAAGATTGCTGGAGTTGCAGATAGTGATGAACATTGTCAGAGAATACAGCAGGATATAGATAGGCTGGAACATTGGGCGGAGAAATGACAGATGGAATTTAATCCAGATAAATGCGAAGTGATGCATTTTGGTAGATCTAATGTAAGGGGGAGCTATACAGTAAATGGCAGAACCATCAGGAGTATCGACACACAGAGGGACCTGGGTGTACAAGTCCACAGATCCTTAAAGGTGGCAGCATAGGTGGAGAGGGTGGTCAAGAAGGCATATGGCATGCTTGCCTTTACTGGACGGGGCATAGAATATAAAAGTTGGCATATGATGTTGCAGCTGCATAGAACGTTGGTTAGGCCACATTTGGAATACTGCGTCCAGTTCTGGTCGCCACACTACCAGAAGGACGTGGAGGCTTTGGAGAGAGTGCAGAGAAGGTTTACCAGGATGTTGCCTGGTATGGAGGGTCTTAGCTATGAGGAGAGATTGGGTAAACTGGGGTTGTTCTCCCTGGAAAGACGGAGGATGAGGGGCGACCTAATAGAGGTGTATAAAATTATGAAGGGCATAGATAGGGTGAACAGTGGGAAGCTTTTGCCCAGGTCGGAGGTGACAAACACAAGGGGTCACGGGTTCAAGGTGAGGGGGGCAAGGTTCAACACAGATGTCAGGGGGACGTATTTTACACAGAGGGTGGTGGAGGTCTGGAATGCGCTGCCAAGCAAGGTGATTGAGGCGGACACGCTGGGATCGTTTAAGACTTACCTCGATGGCCACATGAACAGACTGGGAATAGAGGGATACAAACGATTGGTCTCGTTGGGCACATGAGCGGCGCGGGCTTGGAGGGCCGAAGGGCCTGTTCCTGTGCTGTATTGTTCTTTGTTTGGTGAAGTCTGGCGGTGGTTTGCTGTTCCTCCTGCAGTGTGTCCGACCAGGAAAGTCTCCACATGTTACCGGCTGGAAGGATTCACCGGATTTGACCTGTTTGGCCACACCTTCCCTGACCATGACATCCTGGTGTGGGATTCAAACCTGGGAGGGGACATTAACGCACCATAAAACCTCTTACACGCTGCAGACCCCAGAAATAATAACTAATCAGAGACAGCCAAGAAACACCCAGGTGTCACCCCTATTTCACAGGGTCCAAACAAGTATCAAATCAAAGAACAAAGAAAATTACAGCACAGGAACAGGCCCTTCGGCCCTCCAAACCTGAACCGACCGTGCTGCCCGACTCAACTAAAGCCCCCTACCCTTCCGGGGACCATATCCCTCTATTCCCATCCTATTCATGTACTTGTCAAGACGCCCCTTAAAAGTCATTATTGTATCCGATTCCACTATCTCCCCCGGCAGTGAGTTCCAGGCACCCACCACCCTCTGTGTAAAAAATCTGCCTCGACCATCTCCTTTAAACCTTGCCCCTCGCACCTTAAACCTGTGCCCCCTAGTAATTGACTCTTCCAGCCTGGGAAAAAGCTTCTGACTATCCACTCTGTCCATGCCTCTCATAATCTTGTAGACTTCTATCAGGTCTCCCCTCAACCTCCATCGTTCCAGTGAGAACAAACCAAGTTTCTCCAACCTCTCATAGCTAATGCCCTCCATACCAAGCAACATCCTGGTAAATATTTTCTGTATCCTCTCCAAAGCCTCCACATCCTTCTGGTAGTGTGGCGGCCAGAATTGAACACTATATTCCAAATGCGGCCTAACTAAGGTTCTATAAAGCTGCAACATGACTTGCCAATTTTTAAACTCAGTGCCCCGGCCGATGAAGGCAAGCATGCCGTATGCCTTCTTGACTACCTTCTCCACCTGCGTTGCCACTTTCAGTGACCTGTGTACCTGTACACCCAGATCCCTTTGCCTATCAATATTCTTAAGGGTTCTGCCATTTACTGTATATTTCCTATCTGTATTAGACCTTCCAAAATGCATTACCTCACATTTGTCTGGATTGATCTGCATCTGCCATCTCTGCGCCCAAGTCTCCAACTGATCTATATCCTGCTGTATCCTCTGATGGTCCTCATCGCTATCCACAAATCCTCCAAATAGTGTGTGTGAAGCAGGCATAAAAACTGAAGATTTTCCCATCATAGAAACATAGAAACTAGAAGCAGGAGGAGGCCATTCGGCCCTTCGAGCCTGCTCCACCACTCATTTTGATCATGGCTGATCATCGAATTCAATATCCTGATCCCCCCCTTCCTCCCCATATCCCTTAACCCCTTTAGTCCCAAGAGCTATATCTAATTTCTTCTTGAAATCAGACAATGTTTTAGTCTCAACTACATTCTGTGGGAGTGAATTCCACACATTCACCACCCTCTGGGTGAAGAAATTTCTCCTCACTTCAGTTTTAAAAGGTTTATCCCTTATCCTCAAACTATTATCCCTAGTTCTGGACTCCCCCACCATTGGGAACATTCTTTCTGAATCTACCCCACCGAGCCTTGTTATAATTTTATAAGTTTCTATGAGATCCCCTCTCACTTTTCTAAACTCCAGTGAATATAATCCTAACTAACTTAGTCTCTCCTCATATGACAGACCTGCCATCCCAGGGATCAGCCTGGTAAACATTCTCTGTACTCCCTCTATAGCAAAGACATCCTTCCTCAGATAAGGACACCAAAACGGCACACAATACTCCAGGTGTGGCCTCACCAGTGCCCTGTACAATTGCAGCAAAACATCCCTATCCCTATACTCAAATCCTCTCGCTATGAAGGCCCACATACTATTTGCCTTCTTTACTGCCTGCTGTACCTGCGCGCTTACTTTCAGCGACTGATGGATGAGGACTCCAAGGCCTCATTGAGTATCACACTGGGAATGGGACAAAGAGAGGCCGGTGTTAGGTTCTTCAGAAGGAAATATAAGCATCACGGTTATGTCATTGGATGAGTAACCCAGAGACCTGGATTAATGATCATGTAAATGTGCAAATTAGGACCAGGAGTCGGCCACTCGGCCCCTCGAGCCTGCTCCCCCATTCAATAAGGTCATGGCTGATCTGATTGTAACCCCAACCCCACATTCCTACCCAATAACCTTTCACCCCTTTGTTCATCAAGAATTTTAAGAATCCAGATCAGGAAATGGAAATTTAAATCCTCCACAACTGCTGGGGAATTTCAATTCAATTAATTTAATAATTCTGGAAGAGAAAGCGAACATTAGTAATAGTGGTCAGATTCTTATCAAAGGCCCATCTGGTTCACTAATGTCCTTTAGGGAAGGAAATCTGCTGTCCTTACCTGGTCTGGCCTACACGAGACTCCAAAGCTACAGCAATGTGGTTGACTCTTGAATACCGTTTGAAATGGTCGAGTGAGACACTCAGCTGTTGCTGTTCCTTCTCGAGCAGCAATTAGGGACAGACAATAAGTGTGGCCAAGCCAATGACGGCCGCAGCCCATGATTGGATAAAAATAGTTGTTGCAAATTCAGTGCGTGTTGACGGATGTGTTTGGGAAACGGGGCCGTGCAGGTCACAGAGGCAGCATGGCTGGGAGAAAGCGGCTGGGAGCCTTGGTGAGGAGAGGTGAAAGGTGAAAGGTGAAACCTGGGTCTGGGTGACCTGTGTCAGAATGAGAAAGTGACTGGCGTCCCAGCCAATTGGATCGATTCGCCAGGGGGTGGGGCCATGTATCAAAGAACACAACAGGTGACAAATCCAGAACTGGCGACAGAAAGAGAGGAAATAAGCTCAAAAGGATTGGAATAAAAAACATGTCTACCATTGATCCCCCTCCTCTCTGCCAATTGCTGTTTGGGCAATGGTTTAGTGAATTCTCCCCCTCCCACTGAGACTGAATTGATAACTCAGAGTTTGAGGAGAGAGGGGCGAATCTCCAGTCTGTAGCCTGAGGTCTCCAGGCTTTCTTAACCCACATCACCGCCAGGATGGGCCAGATCTCAAACAATGACGAGACAGAGTACAGGAATGAGACAGAGAATCTGGTGAACAGGTGCGGCAACAATAATCTCTCCCTCAATGTCAACAAGACGAAGGAGATTGTCATCGACTTCAGGAAGCGTAAAGGAGAACATGCCCCTGTCTACATCAACGGGGACGAAGTAGAAAGGGTTGAGAGCTTCAAGCTTCCAGCAGTCCAGGTCACCAA
This sequence comes from Mustelus asterias, assembly GCF_964213995.1. Lineage (NCBI taxonomy): Eukaryota > Metazoa > Chordata > Chondrichthyes > Carcharhiniformes > Triakidae > Mustelus > Mustelus asterias. The sequence goes on along the minus strand of NC_135804.1, from coordinate 2,196,298 downwards.
CAACCTGTCCTGGTCCCCCCCCCCATGCCAACACTATAGTTAAGAAAGCCCACCAACGCTTTCTCAGAAGACTAATGAAATTTAGCAGGTCAGCTACCCCTCTCACCAACTTTTACAGATGCACCATAGAAAGCATTATTTCTGGTTGTATCACAGCTTGGTATGGCTCCTGCTCTGCCCAAGACCGCAATAAACTGCAAAGGGTCATGAGTGAAGTCCAGTCCATCACTCAAACCAGCCTCCCATCCATTGACTCTGCTGCTGCCTTGACAAAGCAGCCAGTATAATTAAGGACCCCACACACCCCGGACATTCTCTCTTCCACCTTCTTCCATCAGGAAAACTATACAACAGTCTGAGGTCACGTACCAACCGACTCAAATACAGCTTCTTCCCTGCTGCTATCAGACTTTTGAATGGACATACTTTGCATTAAGTTGATCTTTCTCTACACCCTAGCTATGACTGTAACACTACATTCTGCACTCTCTCCTTTCCTTCTCTATGAATGGTATGCTTTGTCTGTAAAGAGCGCAAGAAACAATACTTTTCAATGCATGTTCATACATGTGCCAATAATAAATCAAATCAAATCAAATCAAATCAAATCGCCCCTCAGTATACTCACCCTCAATATGCTATCAGAAGGGGAGGTGATGGCCCAATGGTATTATTGCTGGACTATTAATCCAGAAACTCAGCGAATGTTCCGGGGACCCGGGTTCGAATCCCACCATAGGAGATGATGGAATTTGAATTCAATTCAAAAAAATTTGGAATTAAGAATTTACTGATGACCATGAAACCATTGCCGATTATCGGAAAAACGCATCTGGTTCATTAATGTCCTTTAGGGAAGGAAATCTGCCGTCCTTACCCGGTCTGGCCTACATGTGACTCCAGAGCCACAGCAATGTGGCTGACTCTCAACTGCCCTCGGGCATTTAGGGATGGGCAATAAATGCTGGCCAGCCAGCGACGCCCGTGTCCCACGAATGAATAAAGAAAATCTGTGCCTCCTGCGACACTCAGTACACAGACTCTCATTCACACCGACCTTCAACATGCATGGCAGGACGCTGCTCACTGCACCCAATCCAACCGGCCCCTCCCTCACCCCAACACCCTCGACATTCAATCACAAACTGAAACGTGAGGGGCTCTGCATGGGTACGAAATGTGATAACGTTGCTATGGGAACGGGACTCAGACTGTGACAGTTTCTCCAGCTTTATTTTCAGATCTGTCAGTGGGTGTTGGTTGGGTTCTGCCACTCGAACGCAGATTGAGGGGCCCCAAGTCAAATGGCCAATTTCCACTCCAGAGATTTTAGCAAAATATTCAGGCTGACACTCACTCTTTCTCTGCATGGAGGTCAGTGACCAGTGGAGTGCCCCAGGGATCTGTTCTGGGACCCTTGCTGTTTGTCATTTTCATAAATGACCTGGATGAGGAAGTGGAGGGATGGGTTGGTAAGTTTGCTGACGACACCAAGGTAGGTGGTGTTGTGGATAGTTTGGAGGGATGTCAGAAGTTGCAGCGAGACATAGATAGAATGCAAGACTGGGCGGAGAAGTGGCAGATGGACTTCAACCCGGATAAGTGTGTGGTGATCCATTTTGGCAGATCCAATGGGATGAAGCAGCAGTATAATATGAAGGGTACCATTCTTAGCAGTGTAGAGGATCAGAAGGACCTTGGGGTCCGGGTCCATAGGACTCTTAAATCGGCCTCGCAGGTGGAGGATGCGGTCAAGAAGGCGTACGGCGTACTGGCCTTCATTAATCGAGGGATTGAGTTTAGGAGTCGGGAGATAATGCTGCAGCTTTATAGGACCCTGGTTAGACCCCACTTGGAGTACTGCGCGCAGTTCTGGTCACCTCATTACAGGAAAGATGTTGAAGCCATTGAAAGGGTGCAGAGGAGATTTACAAGGATGTTGCCTGGATTGGGGGGCATGCCTTATGAGGATAGGTTGAGGGAGCTTCTCCCTGGAGAGACGAAGGATGAGAGGTGACCTGATAGAGGTTTACAAGATGTTGAGAGGTCTGGATAGGGTAGACTCTCAGAGGCTATTTCCAAGGGCTGAAATAGTTGCTACGAGAGGACACAGGTTTAAGGTGCTGGGGGGTAGGTACAGAGGAGATGTCAGGGGTAAGTTTTTCACTCAGAGGGTGGTGGGTGAGTGGAATCGGCTGACGTCGGTGGTGGTGGAAGCAAACTCGTTGGGGTCTTTTAAGAGACTTCTGGATGAGTACATGGGATTTAATGGGATTGAGGGCTATAGATAGGCCTAGAGGTGGGGATGTGATCGGCGCAACTTGTGGGCCGAAGGGCCTGTTTGTGCTGTGGCTTTCTATGTTCTATGTTCTATGTTCACCATCCAGTCCTGAGGGAGTGCTGCACTGTCAGAGGGTCAGTGCTGAGGGAGTGCCGCACTGTCAGAGGGTCAGTGCTGAGGGAGTGCTGCACTGTCAGAGGGTCAGTGCTGAGGGAGTGCTGCACTGTCAGAGGGTCAGTGCTGAGGGAGTGCTGCACTGTCAGAGGGTCAGTGCTGAGGGAGTGCCGCACAGTCAGAGGGTCAGTACTGAGGGAGTGCTGCACTGTCAGAGGGTCAGTGCTGAGGGAGTGCTGCACTGTCAGAGGGTCAGTGCTGAGGGAGTGCCGCACTGTCAGAGGGTCAGTGCTGAGGGAGTGCTGCACTGTCAGAGGGTCAGTGCTGAGGGAGTGCTGCACTGTCAGAGGGTCAGTGCTGAGGGAGTGCCGCACTGTCAGAGGGTCAGTGCTGAGGGAGTGCTGCACTGTCAGAGGGTCAGTGCTGAGGGAGCGCCACACTGTCAGAGGGTCAGTACTGAGGGAGTGCTGCACTGTCAGAGGGTCAGCACTGAGGGAGTGCTGCACTGTCAGATGGTCAGTGCTGAGGGAGCGCCGCACTGTCAGAGGGTCAGTACTGAGGGAGTGCTGCACTGTCAGAGGGTCAGCACTGAGGGAGTGCTGCACTGTCAGAGGGTCAGTACTGAGGGAGTGCTTCACTGTCAGAGGGTCAGTACTGAGGGAGTGCCGCACTGTCAGAGGGTCAGTACTGAGGGAGGGCCGCACTGTCAGAGGGTCAGCGCTGAGGGAGTGCTGCACTGTCAGAGGGTCAGTGCTGAGGGAGTGCTGCACTGTCAGAGGGTCAGCACTGAGGGAGTGCTGCACTGTCAGAGGGTCAGTACTGAGGGAATGCCGCACTGTCAGAGGGTCAGTACTGAGGGAGTGCCACACTGTCAGAGGGTCAGTACTGAGGGAATGCCACCCTGTCAGAGGGTCAGTACTGAGGGAGTGCCGCACTGTCAGAGGGTCAGTACTGAGGGAATGCCACCCTGTCAGAGGGTCAGTGCTGAGGGAGTGCCGCACTGTCAGAGGGTCAGTGCTGAGGGAGTGCCGCACTGTCAGAGGGTCAGTGCTGAGGGAGTGCCGCACTGTCAGAGGGTCAGTACTGAGGGAGTGCTGCACTGTCAGGGGGTCAGTGCTGAGGGAGTGCCGCACTGTCAGAGGGTCAGTACTGAGGGAGTGCTGCACTGTCAGAGGGTCAGTACTGAGGGAGCGTCGCACTATCAGAGGGTCAGTACTGAGGGAGTGCCGCACTGTCAGAGGGTCAGTACTGAGGGAGTGCTGCACTGTCAGAGGGTCAGTACTGAGGGAGTGCTGCACTGTCAGAGGGTCAGTACTGAGGGAGTGCTGCACTGTCAGAGGGTCAGTACTGAGGGAGTGCTGCACTGTCAGAGGGTCAGTACTGAGGGAGTGCCGCACTGTCAGAGGGTCAGTACTGAGGGAGTGCTGCACTGTCAGAGGGTCAGTACTGAGGGAGTGCTGCACTGTCAGAGGGTCAGTACTGAGGGAGTGCTGCACTGTCAGAGGGTCAGTACTGAGGGAGTGCTGCACTGTCAGAGGGTCAGTACTGAGGGAGTGCCGCACTGTCAGAGGGTCAGTGCTGAGGGAGTGCCGCACTGTCAGAGGGTCAGTACTGAGGGAGTGCCGCACTGTCAGAGGGCCTAAGTTCGCTGGTTCAATTCCGGCTTGAAAAAACCATGGTCAATATCTTTTCCCAAAGGTCGGGGACTCTAAATCGAGCAATCCGTCTGGCCAGTGATCGGGAGGCCAGCAGTGCGGGCCACTGCTCATGCGCCGATCTCGACGCTGACAGATCGGTACAGGCGGGGATCGGCCCCAGTCACTGGGTTTTAGCGTGATTCACGCTGGGGCACTCCACAGTGCAGAGTGTGGGAGATTCCGTTTGAAAATCCCGCTGACAAAACTAACGGGATTTACTCCAGTTTTCACGCAAATTCAACACTGAGAATGTTTTTTGGAGAATTGCCCCCGCCGTCCATCGCCGCAGGGGAATATAAAAATTCCCTCTGTGATGTTGGCAGGTGCTGGATTTATCCCCCCAGATAACAGCAAATCAAACAGGGGAAAAATACTGCCGCTGCTGGAAAAACAGGAGTTACTCAGCAGTTCAGGCAACACCTGTGGAGAATGACACAGAGTTTAGTTTCAAAAGCAAAGATAGAAACTTGGAACAGGAGGAGGCCATTCAGCCCCTCGAGCCTGCTGCCCATTCAGTAAGATCATGGCTGATCTGACTGTAACCTCAACCTCACATTCCTGCCTACCCCGGATAACCTTTCACCCCCTCGTTAATCGAGAATCTATCGAGTTCTGCCTTAACAATATCCAGATTCTGCTCCACTGCCTCTTGAGGAAGAGAGTTTCAGAGACTCACCGCCCTCTGAGAGAAAGAAATTCTCCCGATATCTGTCTTAAATAGGTGACCCCTTATTTTTAAACAGTGACCCCTAGTTCTAGATTGTCCCCCAAGAGGAAACATCCTCTCCACACCCACCCTGTCAATACCCCTCAGGATCTTAAAGCTTTCAATCAAGTCGCCTCTTACTCTTCTAAACTCTAGTGGATACAAAGTTAACCCCTCCAGCCTTTCCTCATAAGGCAACCCACCCATTTCAGGTATTAGTCTCTAAACCTTCTCTGAACTGCTTTTAAACTGGCACAAAAGCAAAATGGGTAAGAGGCCAACCCATGGCTTACTAAGAATTTAGAGAGAGTATCTGATCCAAGGAAGAAGCATACAGATTGGCCAAGAAAAATAATAGGTCTGAGGATTGGGAGCAGTTTAGAATTCAGCAAAGAAGGATAAAGGGATTGATTAAGAAGGGGAAAATACAGTACGAAAGTAAGCTTGCAGGGAACATAAAGACTGACACGAAGAATTCCTATAGATACGTGAAGAGAGGGGTTGGTGAAGACAAATGTAGGTCCCCTACAGACAGAAACGGGGGAATGTATAATAGGGGACAAAGAAATGGCCGAGCAACTGAATACACTCTTTGGTTTTGTCTTCACAAAAGAGACACAAATCAGATATCAGAAAGATTGGAGAATGCAAGATTTAGTGAGAGGGAAGAACGGAGGGAGATCAATATTAGTAGAGAAATGGTGCTGGGAAAGTTGATGGGATTGAAAGCGGATAAATCCCCAGGGCCTGATAATCTACATCCCAGAGTACTTAAGGAAGTGGCTCTAGAAATAGTGGATGCATTGGTGATCATCTTCCAGGATTCTATAGACTCTGGAACAGTCCCTGCAGATTGGAGGGTAGCGAATGTCACTCTAATATTCAAAAAGGAAGGTAGAGAGAAAACAGGGACCAGTAAGCTTAACATTGGGAGTGGGGAAATTTCTCAAATCCATTATCAAGTACTTTATAGCGGAGCATTTAGAAAGCAGTGACAGGATCAGACAGAGTCAGCATGGATTTATGAAGGGGACATCATGCTTGACAAATCTGTTGGAATTCTTTGAAGATGCAACTAGTAGAGTTGACAAGGGGGAGCCAGTCAATGTGGTATATTTGAACTTTCAGAAAGCATTTGACAAAGTCCCGCACAAGAGATTATTGTGCAAGATTAAAGCTCATGGGATTGGGGGAAGTGTATTGAGATGGATAGAAAACTGGTTGGCAGAGAGGAAACAAAGAGTAGGAATTAATGGCTGTTTTTTAAATTGACAGGCAGTAACGAGTGGGGTGCCAGAGGGATCAGCGCTGGGACCCCAGTTATTCACAATATATATTAATGATTTGGATGAGGGAACAAAATGTAACATCTCAAAGTTTGCAGATGATACCAAGTTGGGTGGGAGGGTGAACTGTGGCGAGGATGCAGAGATCCTTCAGAATGATCTGGACAGGTTGGGTGAGTGGGCAAATCAATGGCAGATGCAGTATAATTTGGATAAATGTGAAGTTATTCACTTTGGAAGCAAAAATAAGAAGGCAGATTACTACCTGATTGGCTGTAAATTAGGAGAGGGGAGTGTGCAGTGGGACCTGGGTGTCCTTGTGCACCAGTCACTGAAGGTAAGCATGCAGGTGCAGCAGGCGGTAAAGAAGGCAAATGGTATGTTGGCCTCCATTGCGAGAGGTTTCGAGTACAGGAGCAGGGATGTGTTGTTGCAATTATACAGGGCCTTGGTGAGGCCACACCGAGAGTATTGTGTGCAGTTTTGGTCTCCTTTTCTGAGGAAGGATGTTCTTGCTCTCGAGGGAGCGCAGCGAAGGTTTACCAGGCTGATTCCGGGGGATGGTGGGACTGATGTGTGAGGAGAGATTGACTAGGTTAGGATTGTTTTCACTGGAGTTCAGACGAATGAGGGGAGGGATTTCATAGAGATTTATAAAATTCTAACAGGACTAGACAGGGTAGATGCAAGGACGATGTTCCCGATGGTGGGGGGAGTCCAGAACAAGTGGTCACAGTCTGAGGATTCAGGGTGGACCATTTAGGACGGAGGTGAGGAGACATTTCTTCACCCAAAGAATGGTGAGCCTGTGGAATTCAATACCACAGGAAGTAGTTGATGCCAAAACATTGAATGTATTCAAGAGGCAGCTGGATATAGCACTTGGGGCGAATGGGATCAAAGGTTATGGGGAGAAAGCAGGATTAGGCTATTGAGTTGGATGATCAGCCATGATCGAGATGAATGGCGGAGCAGGCTTGAAGGGTTGAATGGCCTCCTCCTGCTCCTATCTTTTATGTTTCTAATACATTTACATATTTCCTTTAATATGGAGACTAACACTGTACACATTGGTCCAGGTGTGGTCTCCCCAATGTCCCATACAACTGAAGCATAATCTCCCTACTTCTGTAATCAATTCCCCACAATAAATGGTAACAGTCTATTCGCTTTGCTAATTACTTGCTGTACCTGCATATTTGCCTTTTGTGAATCATACACTGGGACACCCAGATCCCTCTGTACCTCAGAGCTCTGCAATCTCTCACCATTTAGATAATAAGCTTCTTTTTATTCTTCCTGCCAAACTGAACAATTTCACACTTGGCCACATTATACTCCATTTGCTGGATATTTGTTCACTCACAATCTGTATCTTTTGTAGCCTCCTTACGTCCACTTCACTATTTACTTTCCTGCCTATCTCAGCAAATTCCACAACCAGATCTTCAGTCCTTTCATCCAAGGGGACATAGCTTTAAATTGAGGGGTGAGAGATATAGGACAGATGTTAGAGGTAGGTTAGAGGCAACGGCACGGTAGCACAGTGGTTAGCACTGCTGCTTCACAGCTCCAGGGTCCCGGGTTCGATTCCCAGCTCGGGTCACTGTCTGTGTGGAGTTTGCACATTCTCCTCGTGTCTGCGTGGGTTTCCTCCGGGTGCTCCGGTTTCCTCCCACAGTCCAAAGATGTGCGGGTTAGGTTGATTGGCCAGGTTTAAAAAATTGCCCCTTAGAGTCCTGGGATGCGTAGGTTAGAGGGATCAGCGGGTAAAATATGTGGGGGTAGGGCCTGGGTGGGATTGTGGTCAGTGCAGACTCGATGGGCCGAATGGCCTCCTTCTGCACTGTAGGGTTTCTATGATTCTATGATTTCTTTACTCAGAGAGTAGTAAGGGTGTGGAATGCCCTGCCTGCAGCAGTAGTGGACTCGTCAACATTAAGAGCATTCAAATGGTTATTGGATAAACATATGGATGATATTGGAATAGTGTAGGTTAGATGGGCTTTAGATTGGTTTCACTGGTCGGTGCAACATCGAGGGCCGAAGGGCCTGTACCGCGCTGTAATGTTCTATGTTCAGTGTGGTGACCAGAACTGTACACAGAGGAGAACCAAAATTTTGTGACAGAGTTTACCCGGGGCATGAATTGTGGAAAGCCTGGTGCTGTCTCGGGATGTGGGATCAGGCCTCAGTCACCCTTAATCCAAGATTCGGGAAACAAGATGGAGGAGTCCAAGCCCTGACACAGCAGCAGCTCTGAGGAGTTTCTTCTTCTCCTCCTTAGGCATTCCCTCGGGGTTGAGGACAATGTGATTCCAGTTCAGGGGGTTCCAAGATAGCTGATCAGTCCAATGCAAGACTCTTCCATGGGAGGGGTAGATAGTCTTTGAGGGGTAGGGTTGATGACGTGATTGGAGAATTGTGTGCTCTCTCCAACACCTCGACTTTACCTCTGCATGTTCCTCACCTTCCCAATTCTCCATTTTGATCAGTCAAAAGCCAGGACTCCCGTGAGTCAGTGGGTATGTTCCACCTCTTCAGAGATACTTTGAGGACATTCCTAAAGTCTTTGTGTTGTCCTCTTGGGAATCTCCTGTCACAATTGAGTTCTGGGTGGAACATCTCCTTCAGGAGTCAGTGTCAGGCTTAACAAACACCCTCGATGCTGGAATTGAGAACAGAAATTGCTGAACTCAGTATCTGTGGAGAGAGAAACTGAGTTAATATCCTGAGTCTGGGACTCTTTCCAGAGTATTTCTCTCTGAATCCAAAGCTCAGCATGTTGTCCTGGGAGAGGGCGCTGTTATTGGACTGCAGCACCTGTCCCTGGGCTTGGGGGATCTTGCTGGTGGTGTTTCTCCAATACTCTGAGGTACCGGCTGTAGACTGTCCGAGGCTCTGAAGCAACAGGAGCACAGCAGCCCGCTAAAACCTGAGCTCCACAGATACTCTTTACTCAGTCCTCTAAAGATTGAGCTGCCTCATTGGCAGCCATGGTGAATGTTGTTGTCGATGACCGTTCTGAGCAGCTTCACAGCATTGGTGAGATGATAAGAAGATTCTTACAGACACATTTCACCTCAGTGACCAATCAGTCTGAGCCCCAGCACTGACTAAAACACAGAAAACTGGGAATTCCAGTCTCTTGAGCAGCCCCTGATTTTAATCGCTCCATCATTGGCAGCCGTGCCTTCAGCTGCCTGGTCCCAAGCTCTGGAATTCCCTTCCTAAACCTCGCTTTGTAGGACCACCCTCCAGAACGAATCACTGTGCCTGCTCGTTGAGGACCCGTATGTCCCTCATTTTGAGGCATCGCATGGTCACACCCCGATGGTAATCGCTACAGCGGAGGAGATCCTTCAGCCCATCGAGTCTGCACCAACAATCCTACCCAGGCCCTATCCCCATAACCCCATATATTTACCCTACTAATCCCCCTGACAGTAAGGGGCAACTTAGCATGGCTAATCCACCGAACCTGCACACCTTTGGAGAGTGGGAGGAAACCGGAGCACCCGGAGGAAATCCACCCAGACACGGGGAGAATGTGCAGACACCGCACAAAGAGTGACCCAACCTGGGAATCGAACCCGGGTCCCTGGTGCTGTGAGGCAGCAGTGCTAACCCACTGTGTCACCGTGCCGCCCACCGTAACACCCCATTTCCATTCTCCACAGTGATGCCCCACCCTCTCTCTGCTTTCGAACCCTGTTTTATTGGGGTGAGTAACAGCAATCTGACGGCAGTGAGTGATGAAAGAAGCAAACTGAAATATCCACTCAACCGCAGTCAGCCTGAGAGGATCAGATACAATTTAAACTTTAATATAATGCTCAGAGGGATGGAATTTGTTTAAGTCACTGATGAATAATTGAAGAAAAAGCTAGCATTGGGAATGATTATGAAAAAGTGGATAATGATATTTGTATTAAATAAATCTCCCAGCTTCCAATTTTAAATGAGGTTGACCAGTGTTAATACAATTCCTCAAGGGCAGGGACAGTGTCAGGAGTTTTACTCTGCAAAACAGCAGCGCGGTACAAAGCCCCCCGTTAATGTTCTGGGTTTATCCCTAAAAAGTGCAATCTTAACTGAAACAGCCAGAAACGGAACCAGATTTTACCGATTCCAATCAAATGGACGTTCTTCATTAGAAAAAATTTTTTTTTGATTTGATTTATTATTGTCACATGTATTAACATACAGTGAAATGTATTGTTTCTTGCGCGCTATACAGACAAAGCATACCGTTCATAGAGAAGGAAAGGAGAGAGTGCAGAATGTAGTGTAACAGTCATAGCTAGGGTGTAGAGAAAGACCAACTTAATGCAAGACAAGTCCATTCAAAAGTCCGACAGCAGCAGGGAAGAAGCTGTTCTTGAGTCGGTTGCTACTATCACTGCAGGCAGTCCATTCCACACCCCAACCAGTCGCTGAGTAAAGAACCTACCTCGGACATCCTTCCTATATCTCCCACCATGAACCCTATAGTTATGCCCCCTTGTAATAGCTCCATCCACCCGAGGAAATAGTCTTTGAACGTTCACTTTATCTATCCCCTTCATCATTTTATAAACCTCTATTAAGTCTCCCCTCAGCCTCCTCCGCTCCAGAGAGAACAGCCCTCACTCTCTCAACCTTTCCTCATGAGACCTACCCTCCAAACCAGGCAGCATTCTGGTAAATCTCCTTTGCACTCTTTCCAGTGCTTCCACATCCTTCTTATAGTGAGGTGACCAGAACTGCACACAATATTCCAAATGTGGTCTCACCAAGGTCCTGTACAGTTGCAGCATAACCCCACGGCTCTTAAACTCCAACCCCCTGTTAATAAAAGCTAACACACTATCGGCCTTCTTCACAGCTCTATCCACTTGAGTGGCAACCTTCAGAGATCTGTGGATATGGACCCCAAGATCTCTCTGTTCCTCCACAGTCTTCAGAACCCTACCTTTGACCCTGTAATCCACAAAGCTTAGCCTAGGGGTTTAAATAAAAAAGGGCGGCATGGACAAGTTGGGCTGAAGGGCCTGTTTCCATGCTGTAAACCTCTGACTCTGTGACTCTGTAACTGGAGAGAGATTGCAGAACTCCAAAGTACAGAGGAATCTGGGTGTTCTGGTCCATGAATCACAGAACATTACCGTGCGGGTACAGCAAGTGATTAGAAAGATAAATGGAATATTGGTGTTTATTGCAGGGGAATGGAATATAAAAGTGGGGAGGTTTTACTGCAGCTGTACACAGCAATGGTGAGACCACATCTGGAATAATGTGTACAGTTTTGGTCTCTGTATTTGGAAAAGGATATAATTGGATTAGAGGCAGTTCAGAGAAGGTTCCCTTGATTAATTCCTGGGATAAGGAGCTTATCTTCTGAGGCAGGGTTGAAGAGACCGGGCCAGTACACATTGGAGTTTCGAAGGATGAGAGGTGATCTTGTTGAAACATAAGGTCTTGAGGGGACTTGACAGCGGATGCTGAAAGGAAACTGGAACCAGGAAGACAATTTACAAACAAGGGGTCTCCATTTGAGTTGAGGAGAGTTTGATTCTCTCAGAAGGATGTTAGTCTGTGGAACTCTCGTCCCCAGGGAGCAGTGCAGATTATTAAATCATTGAATTTATTCAATTTTGAGTCAGGGAGTCAAGGGGGTCAGGGGCTATGGGGTGGGGTGGGGGGGGGGGTATTGGGGCAGACAGGAAAGTGGGGTTTGTTGTATTAGGGTTTGTAAGGGTTAATGTATGGGACTGTGTTAACAACACCTTCCATAATGAAAGTGAACCCATGACCAGGAGATGTGGAAAGGATGTTCCTTCCTGTGGGTGAATCTAGAAGTAGGGGCACTGGTTTAACATGCGGGCTTTAGGGATCAGGCTGATTGTACAGGGATGAAGAGAATCTTTTCTGTCTGAGGCGGGGTGCGACTCTGGAACTTTCTGCCTCAGAGTGAGGTGGAGCTCACTGAATATGTTGATGGTGGAGGTGGGAAGATTCGGGAAGGGAATGACAGAGCAGGGTGTAAATGGGAATGTGGAACATGAAACACTAGCAGCTGTGATCTTACAGAACAGACTGAAGGGGCCGAGTGGCCGCCTCCTGATACTCAGCACGGTGTCTGTTGTTTCTTTCAGCATCATTGACAGGACAGCGATTATCATCAGCACAGTCCGATCCCATTCCCGGCACAGTCCGATCCCATTCCCAGCACAGTCCGATCCCATTCCCAGCACAGTCCGATCCCATTCCTGGCACAGTCCGATCCCATTCCCGGCACAGTCTGAACCCATTCCCAACACAGTCCCATCCCATTCCCGGCACAGTCCCATCCCATTCCCAGCACAGTCCGATCCCATTCCCGGCACAGTCCGATCCCAATCCCGGCACAGTCCGATCCCATTCCCGGCACAGTCCGATCCCATTCCCGGCACAGTCTGAACCCATTCCCAACACAATCTGATCCCATTCCCAGGACAGTTCTATCCCATTCCCGGCACAGTCTGATCCCATTCCCAACACAGTCTGATCCCATTCCCAGCATAGTCCGATTCCATTCCCAGCACAGTCCGACCCCATTCCCAGCACAGTCCGATCCAATTCCCAGCACAGTCCGATCCCATTCCCAGCACAGTCCGATCCCATTCCCAGCACAGTCCGATCCCATTCCCAGCACAGTCCGATCCCTTTCCCGGCACAGTCCGATCCCATTCCCGGCCCAGTCTGAACCCATTCCCAACACCGTCCCATCCCATTCCCGGCACAGTCTGATCCCACTCCCAGCACAGTCCGATCCCATTCCGGGCACAGTCCGATCCCATTCCGGGCACAGTCCGATCCCATTCCCAGCACAGTCCGATCCCATTCCCAGCACAGTCCGATCCCACTCCCAGCACAGTCCGATCCCATTCCGGGCACAGTCCTATCCCATTCCCGGCACAGTCTGATCCCATTCCCAGCACAGTCCGATCCCATTCCCAGCACAGTCCGATCCCATTCCCAGCACAGTCCGATCCCATTCCCGGCACAGTCTGAACCCATTCCCAACACAGTCCCATTCCATTCCCGGCACAGTCCGATCCGATTCCCGGCAGAGTCCGATCCCATTCCCAACACAGTCTGATCCCATCCCCAGCCCAGTCCTATCCCATTCGTGGCACAGTCCGATCCCATTCCCGGCACAGTCCGATCCCATTCCCGGCACAGTCTGAACCCATTCCCAACACAATCTGATCCCATTCCCAGCACAATCCTATCCCATTCCCGGCACAGTCTGATCCCATACCCAACACAGTCTGATCCCATTCCCAGCACAGTCCGATCCCATTCCCAGCACAGTCCGATCTGATTCCCGGCAGAGTCCGATCCCATTCCCAACACAGTCTGATCCCATTCCCAGCACAGTCCTATCCCATTCCCGGCACAGTCCGATCCCATTCCCAGCACAGTCCTATCCCATTCCCGGCACAGTCCGATCCCATTCCCAGCACAGTCCGATCCCATTCACGGTACAGTCCGATCCCATTCCCAGCACAGTCCTATCCCATTCCCGGCACAGTCAGATCCCATTCCCAGCACAGTCCTATCCCATTCCCGGCACAGTCCGATCCCATTCCCAGCACAGTCCGATCCCAATCCCGGCACAGTCCGATCCCATTCCCGGCACACTATGATCCCATTCCCGGCACAGTCCGATCCCATTCCCGGCACACTATGATCCCATTCCCGGCACAGTCCGATCCCATTCCCAGCACAGTCCGATCCCATTCACGGTACAGTCCGATCCCATTCCCGGCACAGTCCTATCCCATTCCCGGCACAGTCAGATCCCATTCCCAGCACAGTCCTATCCCATTCCCGGCACAGTCCGATCCCATTCCCAGCACAGTCCGATCCCAATCCCGGCACAGTCCGATCCCATTCCCGGCACAGTCCGATCCCATTCCCGGCACAGTCCGATCCCATTCCCGGCACTGTCCGATCCCATTCTGGCCCCGGATTGGATTGGCGAAGCCTCGGGGGCGGGGCTCTGTGTGGGCGGGGCTCCGTGTGGGCGGGGATAGCCGCTGTCCAATCGGAGCGCAGAGCGGGCGGGGGCGGGGCTTCATGCTGCAGCGTTCCCGGCCCCGCCTTCCGCGCTCTGATTGGTCGGTGAGGTTTGGGGCGGGGTCTCAGCTGGCAAAGGTCAGAGAGAGCAGCAAGATGGCGGCGGGAACAGAGTGAGTGGATCCCAGAGATCCCGGGACCGGGGGAGGGAGATCGGGGGGGAGAGATCGGGGGGGAGAGATCGGGGGGGAGAGAGATCGGGGGGGGGAGAGATCGGGGGGGGGAGAGATCGGGGGGGGAGAGATCGGGGGGGGGAGAGATCGGGGGGGGAGAGATCGGGGGGGGAGAGATCGGGGGGGGGAGAGATCGGGGGGGGAGAGATCGGGGGGGAGAGATCGGGGGGGGAGAGATCGGGGGGGGAGAGATCGGGGGGGGAGAGATGGGGGGGGAGAGATGGGGGGGGAGAGAGATCGGGGGGGGAGAGATCGGGGGGGGAGAGATCGGGGGGGGGAGAGATCGGGGGGGGGAGAGATCGGGGGGGGAGAGATCGGGGGGGGGAGAGATCGGGGGGGGGAGAGATCGGGGGGGGAGAGATCGGGGGGGGAGAGATCGGGGGGGGAGAGATGGGGGGGGAGAGATGGGGGGGGAGAGAGATCGGGGGGGGAGAGATCGGGGGGGGAGAGATCGGGGGGGGGAGAGATCGGGGGGGGGAGAGATCGGGGGGGGGAGAGATCGGGGGGGGAGAGATCGGGGGGGGGAGAGATCGGGGGGGGGAGAGATCGGGGGGGAGAGAGATCGGGGGGGAGAGAGATCGGGGGGGGAGAGATCGGGGGGAGAGAGATCGGGGGGGGAGAGATCGGGGGGGGAGAGATCGGGGGGGGGGGGGTGATCGGGGGTCGGGGTGGGGGGGGCTGTCGGGGTGGGGGTGGAGATCCCGGGGCTGGGGGGGGGGGGAGAGATCCTGGGGCCGGCGGGGGGAGGGGGGGGAGATCCCGGCGGGGGGGGGGGGGGAGGAGATTCCGGGACCCAGCGGTGGGGGGAGGAGATCCCGTGGGGGGGGGGGGGGGAGGAGATGCCAGTGTGGGGGGGGGGGGGGGGGTGCGGAGGGGAGGAGATCACAGGGCCGGGGGGGGGTCGGGGAGGAGATCCCGGGGTGGGGGTTGGGGGGATCCCGGGGCTGGGGAGGGGGGGGAGATCTCGGGGCCGAGGGGGTTTTCGGGCTGCTGCCGGTGTGAGTCGGGCCTGTGCCCGGTGAGGGGTGGGTTGGGAGCCGGGTGGATGTTGCTCTGAGTGCGGGTGCTCGGTGTGATTCACTGGGATCTCTCTCACACTGCGCTTATTGATCAGCTTCTGATTTTGATTCGATTTATTATTGTCACATGTGTTGGTATACAGTGAAAAGTATTGTTTCTTACCCAGTATACAGAAAAAGCATACCGTTCATAGAGAAGGAACTGAGAGAGTGCAGAATGTAGTGTTATAGTCATAGCTAGGGTATCGAGAAAGATCAACTTAATGCGAGGTAGGTCCATTCAAAAGTCTGACAGCAGCAGGGAAGAAGCTGTTCTTGAGTCGGTTGGTCCGTGACCTCAGACTTTTGTATCTTTTTCCTGTTGGAAGAAGGTGGAAGAGAGAATGTCCGGGGTGTGTGGGGTCCTTAATTATGCTGGCTGCTTTGCCGAGGCAGCGGGAAGTGTCGACAGAGTCAATGGATGGGAGGCTGGTTTGCGTGATGGATTGGGCTTCGTTCACGACCCTTTGTAGTTTCTTGCGGTCTTGGGCAGAGCAGGAGCCATACCAAGCTGTGATACAACCAGAAAGGATGCTTTCTATGTAGGGTAGCAGGGATAACCCGGGTAATTATAGGCCAGTGAGTTTGACGTCCGTGGTAGAGAAGTTGTTGGAGAGGATTCTTAGAGACAGGATATATGTGCATTTTGAACGGTACAATCTCATTAGTGACAGACAGCATGGTTTTGTAAGAGGGAGGTCGTGCCGTACAAATTTGGTGGAGTTTTTTGAGGAAGTGACAAAAACGGTTGACGAAGGAAGGGCCGTGGATGTCGTCTATATGGATTTCAGTAAGGCATTTGACAAAGTCCCACATGGCAGATTGTTTAAGAAGGTTAAGGCTCATGGGATACAACAAGTGGCTAGATGGGTGGAGAACTGGCTTGGCCATAGGAGACAGAGGGTAGTGGTCGAAGGGTCTTTTTCCGGCTGGAGGTCTGCGACCAGTGGTGTTCCGCAGGGCTCTGTACTGGGACCTCTGCCATTTGTGATATATATAAATGATTTGGAAGAAGGTGTATCTGGTGTTATCAGCAAGTTTGCGGATGACACGAAGATGGCTGGACTTGCGGATAGCGATGAGCATTGTCGGGCAATACAGCAGGATATAGATAGGCTGGAAAATTGGGTGGAGAGGTGGCAGATGGAATTTAATCCTGATAAATGCAAAGTGATGCATTTTGGAAGAAATAATGTAGGGAGGAGTTATACAATAAATGGCAGAGTCATCAGGAGTATAGAAACACAGAGGGACCTAGGTGTGCAAGTCCACAAATCCTTGAAGGTGGCAACACAGGTGGAGAAGGTGGTGAAGAAGGCATATGGTATGCTTGCCTTTATAGGACGGGGTATAGAGTATAAAAGCTGGAGTCTGATGATGCAGCTGTATAGAACGCTGGTTAGGCCACATTTGGAGTACTGCGTCCAGTTCTGGTCGCCGCACTATCAGAAGGACGTGGAGGCGTTAGAGAGAGTGCAGAGAAGGTTTAACAGGATGTTGCCTGGTGTGGAGGGTCTTAGCTATGAGGAGAGATTGGGTAAACTGGGGTTGTTCTCCCTGGAAAGACGGAGAATGAGGGGAGATCTAATAGAGGTGTACAAGATTATGAAGGTGATAGATAGGGTGAACGGTGGGAAGCTTTTTCCCAGATCAGAAGTGACGATCACGAGGGGTCACGGACTCAAGGTGAGAGGGGCGAAGTATAACTCAGATATTAGAGGGATGTTTTTTACACAGAGGGTGGTGGGGGCCTGGAATGCGCTGCCAAGTAGGGTGGTGGAGGCAGACACGCTGGCATCGTTTAAGACTTACCTGGATAGTCACATGAGTAGCCTGGGAATGCGGGGATACAAACGATTGGTCTAGTTGGACCAAGAATCGGCACAGGCTTGGAGGGCCGAAGGGCCTGTTTCCTGTGCTGTACTGTTCTTTGTTCTATGGTGCATCTGTAAAAGTTGCTGAGAGTCGTAACTGACATGCCAAATTTCCTCTCTTTAAAATTTGTACATTTTGTCTTGTGGTGAAAGGTGAAATTTCTTGTAGGAAATTTGGTAACTCGGGTGAATGGAATACGTTGGGACTCTATCTCAACAGGTCACTCGATGGACCGACTTTAATGTTCTGATGAGATTAGGGTAGACACGGAGAACTTGTGGGCGCGAGTCCAACCTAAGAAAAATAAATATACGATAGTCACCAATAAACACCGTAAGGAATAAAAGCAGAAAATGCTGGAAATATTCAGCAGGTCTGGGAGTATCTGTGGAGAGAGAAACACAGTTTCCTGTAAGGGTGACATGGTGACACAGTGATTAGCCTCATGGTGCCAGGAACCTGGGTTCGATTCTCTGTTTGGGTCACTGTCTGAGTGGAGTTTGCACTTTCTCCCCATATCTGCGTGGGTTTTCTCCGGGTGCTCCAGTTTCCTCCTGCGCTCCAAAGATGTTAGGTGCATAGGGCAGAGGGGAGGGCCTGGGTGGGATGCTCTTTTGGAGAGTCGGTGCAGACTCGATGGGTTGAGGATGGGACCAGCAATGAGATCAGACTGAGCCAGGGATTGGATCAGACATTGCTGAATATGCGATTGGACTTTGAGGCTTTCAGTAGGTGGAATAGTTCCACATGTAGGAAGAGGGGAGAGAGTGAAGATTATCAAATTTATTGAGTATCTCGGCTGTTGGAGGAGCTGGATTGGTTTGAAACGGGATTGTGGGTTTCTAAATATGTTTGGGGTTGTGGGTTTTAACAAAAAGAGAAGATCTGGTTTGCATGCAAAGATTCAAACTGAGCACAACAGGTTTATTGAGAGTTGTTCTCTGCAGTGGAGATGCCGGCGTTGGACTGGGGTGAACACAGTAAGAAGTTTCACAACACCAGGTTAAAGTCCAACAGGTTTATTTGATAGCACGAGCTTTCGGAGCGCTGCCCTTTCATCAGACGAGTGAAGAGTTGGGTTCACAAACAGGGCATATATAGACACAGACTCAATTGCAAGATAATGGTTGGAATGCAAATTATCTTGCAATTGAGTCTGTGTCTATATATGCCCTGTTTGTGAACCCAACTCTTCACTCATCTGATGAAGGAGCAGCGCTCCGAAAGCTCGTGCTATCGAATAAACCTGTTGGACTTTAACCTGGTGTTGTGAAACTTCTTACTGTCCTCTGCACACAAAAATCTGGTCGGCACGGTGGCACAGTGGTTAGCACTGCTGCCTCTCAGCGCCAGGGACCCGGGTTTGGCTCTTGGCTCGGGTCACTGTCTGTGTGGAGTTTGCATGTTCTCCCCGTGTCTGTGTGGGTTTCCTCCGGGTGCTTCGGTTTTCTCCCACAGTCTGAAAGGCGTGCTGGTTAGGGTGCATTGGCCGTGCTAAATTTACCCGAACAAGTGCCGGAGTGTGGCGACCAGGGGATTTTCACCCTTACTTCATTGCAGTGTTAATGTAAGCCGACTTGTAACTTGTAAATAAACTTTTTACTTTAAACTGAAAGGAAAACAACAGCCTCAGCAAACACCCGAATGACATCAGCATTAAATCAGGTGGTCAGCTTTTAACTATATAACAGGATATAAAGGTCCAGATGAGGCTGTAGAGTGTGGTCTGGCTGGGTGAAGCAAATAGAACGGACTGGAGAAACAGCAGGTTAGACAGCAGAGTGCGGAAACGCACCGTCACAACTGAAACTGCTCCGTCAATCCACATTGTCATTGCTTTTGAAAAGCAAAAGGACAGACGTGAGTTTCTGGTGATGATCTTTCCCTCTCCATTCTCTCCTAATTGAGACTAAGACTGCTGCAGTACTGGGGGAGTGCTGCATTAGCACCCTGAAACACCTTGGCATGTTTTACTGTGTTAACTTGCATTTATATCACATCTTTATTGCACCCTCGGTGAGTTGAGATGTTAACCTGGGGCCCGACCCACCCACTCAGTGGGACAGATCCCACAGCCACCATTCACAGTGGAGCTGGGAGGCTCTCCAAATCCGCACGAACATTTATCATTAAACCAATAACTGGAAGGGATTGAAAAGTAGAAAGCTGTGGATGCTGGAAATCTGAAAAAAAAACATAAAATGCTGGAAACACTTCGGTTGTGGTAAAAGAGAAACAGAGTTAACTTATCCAATCCCGTGCTGTACCTGTCCTGGGAGTGTTTGATGGGGGACAGTGTAGAGGGAGCTTTACTCTGTATCTAACCCCGTGCTGTACCTGTCCTGGGAGTGTTTGATGGGGGACAGTGTAGAGGGAGCTTTACTCTGTATCTAACCCCGTGCTGTACCTGTCCTGGGAGTGTTTGATGGGGGACAGTGTAGAGGGAGCTTTACTCTGTATCTAACCCCGTGCTGTACCTGTCCTGGGAGTGTTTGATGGGGGACAGTGTAGAGGGAGCCTTACTCTGTATCTAACCCCGTGCTGTACCTGTCCTGGGAGTGTTCGATGGGGGACAGTGTAGAGGGAGCCTTACTCTGTATCTAACCCTGTACCTGTCCTGGGAGTGTTTGATGGGGACAGTGTAGAGGGAGCTTTACTCTGTATCTAACCCCGTGCTGTACCTGTCCTGGGAGTGTTTGATGGGGACAGTGTAGAGGGAGCTTTACTCTGTATCTAACCCCGTGCTGTCCCTGTCCTGGGAGTGTTTGATGGGGACAGTGTAGAGGGAGCTTTACTCTGTATCTAACCCTGTGCTGTACCTGTCCTGGGAGTGTTTGATGGGGGACAGTGTAGAGGGAGCCTTACTCTGTATCTAACCCCGTGCTGTCCCTGTCCTGGGAGTGTTTGATGGGGTAAGAAGTTTAACAACACCAGGTTAAAGTCCAACAGGTTTATTTGGTAGCAAAAGCCACACAAGCTTTCAAGGCTCTAAGCCCCTTCTTCAGGTGAGTGGGAATTCTGTTCACAAACAGAATTTATAAAGACACAGACTCAATTTACATGAATAATGGTTGGAATGCGAATACTTACAACTAATCCAGTCTTTAAGAAACAAAACAATGGGAGTGGAGAGAGCATCAAGACAGGCTAAAAAGATGTGTATTGTCTCCAGACAAGACAGCCAGTGAAACTCTGCAGGTCCACGCAACTGTGGCAGTTACAAATATTGTGACATGAACCCAATATCCCGGTTGAGGCCGTCCTTGTGTGTGCGGAACTTGGCTATCAGTTTCTGCTCAGCGACTCTGCGCTGTCGTGTGTTGCGAAGGCCGCCTTGGAGAACGCTTACCCGAATATCAGAGGCCGAATGCCCGTGACCGCTGAAGTGCTCCCCAACAGGAAGAGAACAGTCTTGCCTGGTGATTGTCGAGCGGTGTTCATTCATCCGTTGTCGCAGCGTCTGCATGGTTTCCCCAATGTACCATGCCTCGGGACATCCTTTCTTGCAGCGTATCAGGTAGACAATGTTGGCCGAGTTGCAAGAGTATGTACCGTGTACCTGGTGGATGGTGTTCTCACGTGAGATGATGGCATCTGTGTCGATGATCCGGCACGTCTTGCAGAGGTTGCTGTGGCAGGGTTGTGTGGTGTCTTGGTCACTGTTCTCCTGAAGGCTGGGTAGTTTGCTGCGGACAATGGTCTGTTTGAGGTTGTGCGGTTGTTTGAAGGCAAGAAGTGGGGGTGTGGGGATGGCCTTGGTGAGATGTTCGTCTTCATCAATGACATGTTGAAGGCTCCGGAGGAGATGCCGTAGCTTCTCCGCTCCGGGGAAGTACTGGACGCCGAAGGGTACTCTGTCCACTGTGTCCCATGTTTGTCTTCTGAGGAGGTCGGTGCGGTTTTTCGCTGTGGTGCGTCGGAACTGTCGATCGATGAGTCGAGCGCCATATCCTGTTCTTATGAGGGCATCTTTCAGCGTCTGGAGGTGTCTGTTGTGATCCTCCTCATCCGAGCAGATCCTGTGTATTCGGAGGGCTTGTCCGTAGGGGATGGCTTCTTTTACGTGTTTAGGGTGGAAGCTGGAGAAGTGGAGCATCGTGAGGTTATCCGTGGGCTTGCGGTACAGTGAGGTGCTGAGGTGACCGTCCTTAATGGAGATGCGCGTGTCCAAGAATGCAACCGATTCCGGAGAGTAGTCTATGGTGAGTCTGATGGTGGGATGGAACTTGTTGATGTCATCATAGAGTTGTTTCAGTGGTTGTTCACCATGAGTCCAAAGGAAGAAAATGTCATCGATGTATCTAGTGTATAGCATCGGTTGAAGGTCCTGTGCGGTGAAGAAGTCTTGTTCAAACCTGTGCATGAAGATGTTGGCATATTGAGGTGCAAATTTGGTCCCCATGGCTGTTCCGTGTGTCTGGATGAAGAACTGGTTGTTGAAGGTGAAGATATTGTGGTCCAGGATGAAGCGGATGAGATGTAAAATTGCATCTGGAAACTGGCAGTTGTTGGCGCTGAGCACTGAGGCCGTTGCAGCAATGCCATCGTCATGGGGGATGCTGGTGTAGAGTGCTGAGACATCCAGTGTTTGATGGGGACAGTGTAGAGGGAGCTTTACTCTGTATCTAACACCGTGCTGTACCTGTCCTGGGAGTGTTTGATGGGGACAGTGTAGAGGGAGCTTTACTCTGTATATAACCCTGTGCTGTACCTGTCCTGGGAGTGTTTGATGGGGACTGTGTAGAGGGAGCTTTACTCTATATAACCCCGTGCTGTCCCTGTCCTGGGAGTGTTTGATGGGGACAGTGTAGAGGGAGCTTTACTCTGTATCTAACACCGTGCTGTACCTGTCCTGGGAGTATTTGATGGGGACAGTGTAGAGGGAGCTTTACTCTGTATATAACCCTGTGCTGTACCTGTTCTGGGAGTGTTTGATGGGGACTATGTAGAGGGAGCTTTACTCTATATAACCCCGTGCTGTACCTGTCCTGGGAGTGTTTGATGGGGACAGTGTAGAGCGAGCTTTACTCTGTATCTAACCCCGTGCTGTACCTGTCCTGGGAGTGCTTGATGGGGACAATGTAGAGGCAGCTTTATTCTGTATCTAACCCCGTGCTGTACCTGTCCTGAGAGTGTTTGATGGGGGACAGTGTAGAGGGAGCTTTACTCTGTATCTAACCCCATGCTGTACCTGTCCTGGGAGTGTTTGATGGGGACAGTGTCGAGGGAGCTTTACTCTGTATCTAACCCCATGCTGTACCTGTCCTGGGAGTGTTTGATGGGGGCTGTGTAGAGGGAGCTTTACTCTGTATCTAACCCCGTGCTGTACCTGTCCTGGGAGTGTTTGATGGGGACAATGTAGAGGGAGCTTTACTCGGTATCTAACCCTGTGCTGTACCTGTCCTGGGAGTGTTTGATGGGGGACAGTGTAGAGGGAACCTTACTCTGTATCTAACCCCGTGCTGTCCCTGTCCTGGGAGTGTTTGATGGGGACAGTGTAGAGGGAGCTTTACTCTGTATCTAACCCCGTGCTGTACCTGTCCTGGGAGTGTTTGATGGGGACAGTGTAGAGGGAGCTTTACTCTGTATCTAACCCCGTGTTGTACCTGTCCTGGGAGTGTTTGATGGGGACAGTGTAGAGGGAGCTTTACTCTGTATCTAACCCCGTGTTGTACCTGTCCTGGGAGTGTTTGATGGGGACAGTGTAAAAGGAGCTAACCCTGTGCTGAGATTGATCTGGTCTATGGTGAAACTAAGAATCTGGCTATTATGAGATGCGCAGTTTGTTTGGGGACACATTTTCTCCTGTGGACAGTAGTGGGTACACAAAACTAAAACGACAGGGAAACGGAGTGTTTTATTTTTACAAAGACTGCTTTAATATTCATTGATTGAGCAAGGATGGGCTCCCAGGCATCGTTTGAAAATTGAAATTAGTCACGTTGCTCAAGACATTGTCCTGAGGAATGAACCAACAAATGGCTGTCACTTATTTTGTTTAGCTGAAACAGGTGCAACGTATGTACCTGTTCTTTCTGTCTGAGCGGCATTCACCACTAACAGGATGCTGCTGGCAAACTAAAGACTTTCTGCCTCCCACACAAATGTGCTGTATGAATTGTACTAACATTCTGGTGCTGGGATGTAGGCTGTATAATCACAAAGATTGACAGCGGATCGTATCAAACAACAAGTCCCAGCCGCTGTTCACAATGAGCGAGGTACCGACTGGACCCAACCACCCTGTGCTGGTAAAACGCCAAACACCGGGTCCACCATTAGCTGTGATTCCACGATATTACATTTGTTAAGTAATCCCGAGTGTGCTGAAAATTACACCGACAACAAGTTGAAAACTGTCAGTCTGGCTAAGTATGGCAACCTTTGTGTGTACTGGAAGCTGCATATATTAGTACACAGGCCCTATTCTTTACAGTCAGAAAGAACATGGACACACATTGCACCTGTTTCAGCTAAGCAGGTGACAGCCATTCGTTAATTTATTCTGCAGAACAATGCCTCGTCCAATCAGAGTCCACTTGCCAACCAATCAGCTCTCTTTTCTCATACCATATGAAGTTATTGTTTCTCCTGACATTGATATTCTTGCAAGGTGCCCTGATGAGTGCAAGATGAAAAACTTTGACAAACTGTCCTTTTCAGCAATATTCAAGTTCTGTGTTCTAGAAGGCGAGTTGTTTTGTGTTTAGTGACTCTTATGGGACAGTGAGTGGGTTTGGTGTGTGAATTCAAAGACTATTTCCTCGGTCAAAGACTATTTCCTCGGGTGAATGGAGCGGTAACTAGGGGGCATAACTATAGGGTTCATGGTGGGAGATATAGGAAGGATGTCCGAGGTGGGTTTTTTACTCAGAGAGTGGTTGGGGTGTGGAATGGACTGCCTGCAGGGATAGTGGAGTCAGAAACTTTAGGAACATTTAAGAAGCTATTGGATAGGCACATGGAGTACTTCGGGATGATAGGGAGGAAATAGCTTGATCTGGGTTTCAGACAAAGCTCGGCACAACATCGTGGGCCGAAGGGCCTGTTCTGTGCTGTACTGTTCTATGTTCTAAATGCACCAGTTTTAAAATCTGGTGTCCACAAATTGACATTATCTTGGTGGATAACACTCTTACCCAAGTCTGATTGCTGTCAGTGCCAGAGGCTGTAAATAATCTATGCAGCAGTGGATAAAATATTGGATAAGAGCTGAATAAATCGCCTGGACTGTTTCTAACCAAAAATATCAAAAGGAATAAGCAAGGAAGTCAGTGTTGCATGAACTCTCATCCTGGACTGCCTGCTGGGTTCCAGGATTGGAATTGAAAGGCAGGAAGTGTGACAGCTGAGCTGAGCTGTTGAATGTCTGGGTAAGATTGGGGTTTATTACTTGCAGGTGAGATGGATAAGGGAACGACCTTTATATCTGCAACAAGGCAGCGAAACCTAATTAAAGGAAGACCTTTAAATGCAGAATCCTGTGCCGTAAAAATGAATAGGTCAGACGTCTCACCGCAACCCCCCCTGCGGGGTGCGTGAATGCCTCATGACCCGACAGCTCACCTTGCCCCAGAGGCAGCACGTCACAGCTCTCAGTCCCTCCGCCCCAACCCGAGACACAATGGACAAAACAAGAGAGGCATTCTACTCCTGCCTCGACCAATCACTGTCCCGCATCCCAAAGGGAGACAAGCTGATTCTTCTCAAGCGACTTTCGTGTGAGAGTCGGGAGGGACACAAACCTGGGGGAGGCGTGTGCGGGGTGGGGTGTGGAGGTGTGAAGGGGGGGAACGTGTGTGTGGGGGGAAGGCTTGGGGGGGGGGGGGGCATCGGGAGAATAAATGCCAATGGAATGAACATGACCTGTTCATTATGAACATCCTGTTCTGCCAGAGAGACAAGCAGGAGACTTCATGGCAACAGTCCCGCTCCAAGCACTGACACCTAATAAACTCATCTGAGCAAGGGACCACAAAGCTGTCCGCGTCACCCACACCACAACCAGAAACAGTGACTGCCGGACCGAGCACTGACTAGTCTGTTGTCCCATCTCCATCACTCTGGCCCAAACCGGCAGAAAGAACTCTGCCGCAGGAGACTCTATCGCTGGACTCTGAAAGACCCTGAGAAGAAAGAGCTACTCAGTCAGCGCCTGACAGCTAACCTGGCCAGAGATGCAGAGTGCCCATGGTGTGTGTTCCACCCAATAGCCACCATAGTCAGCGCCTGAGAAGAGGCGCTCGGACTCTCGGCCCAGAAACACCCACACGGTTCGATGAGAACGATTGAGATCCCGGATCTCCGTGACCCCAAACACAAACCATTCCTGAAGTGACAGCTCCACCAGTGGGGGGGAAACAAGCCTTGAGGCAACTGAAGACCGAGTTGCAACAAAGAACTCGCGACCTACACAACAGATAGTGGGTGGAGAGAGTGCAGGAGACTCAGCAACACATTGACAACTGCGACATGCACGGCTTGTTCAGTGCTATTAAAACCATCGATGGTCCGCGTTCCCAGGAACCATCCCACTGAGAGATGGCCCATCAAAGACAGAGAGGCAGTAGCACAGTGGGTTAGCACTGCTGCCTCACAGCGCCAGGGACCCGGGTTCGATTCCCAGTTTGGGTCGCTGTCTGTGCGGAGTCTGCACGTTCTCCCCGTGTCTGCGTGGGTTTCCTCTGGGTGCTCCGGTTTCCTCCCACAGTCTGAAAGACGTGCGGTTAGGGTGCATTGACCCGAACAGGCATCGGAGTGTGGCGACTGGGGGAATTTCACAGTAACTTTGAATTTGATTTGATTTTGATTTATTATTGTCACATTAATTAACATACAGTGAAAAGTATTGTTTCTTGCGCGCTATACAGACAAAGCATACCGTTCATAGAGAAGGAAAGGAGAGAGTGCAGAATGTAGTGTGACAGTCATAGCTAGGGTGTAGAGAAAGATCAACTTAATGCAAGATAAGTCCATTCAAAAGTCCGACAGCAGCAGGGAAGAAGCTGTTCTTGAGTCGGTTGCTACTTCATTGCAGTGTTAATGTAGATCTTACTTGTGACTAATAAACAAACTTTAATTTGAACACCCGCTGGAGAGAGCACATTGAGGACCTCCTCAACCAAGCTGCAGCCTTGACACGAGTACCCTCGACACCATCCTGTAACATGTTACCTACCACCATCTCCGTGTAACCCAGCTCACTGTGAGGTCAAAACAGCCACCCGACAGCTGCACGATGACAAGGCGTCCAGTGTAGATGAAATCCCCACTGAAGTATTAAAGTTCAGCAGAGAGGCCCTCTAAACAAGAATCCACAACCTCATCACCTTTGTCTGGAAGAGAGAGAGCATGCTGGATTTGATTTTGATTTATTATTGTCACATATATTAACATACAGTGAAAAGTATTGTTTCCTGTGCGCTATACAGACAAAGCATACCGTTCATAGAGAAGGAGAGAGTGAAGAATGTAGTGTTACAGTCATAGCTAGGGTGTGGAGAAAGATCAACTTAATGCGAGGTAGGTCCATTCAAAAGTCTGACGGCAGCAAGGAAGAAGCTGTTCTTGAGTCGGTTGGTACATGACCTCAGACCTTTGTATCTTTTTCCCAATGGAAGAAGGTGGAAGAGAGAATGTCCGGGATGCGTGGGGTGCTTGATTATGCTGGCTGCTTTCCCAAGGCAGCGGGAAGTGTAGACAGAGTCAATGGATGGGAGGCTGGTTTGCCTGATGGATTGGGCTACATTCACGACCTTTTGTAGTTTCTTGTGGTCTTGGGCAGAGCAGGAACCCATACCAAGCTGTGATACAACCAGAAAGAATGCTTTCTATGGTGCATCTGTAAAAGTTGGTGAGAGTCATAGCTGACATGCCAAATTTCCTTAGTCTTCTGAGAAAGTAGATGCGTTGGTGGGCTTTCTTAACTATAGTGTCGGCATGGGGGGGACCAGGACGGGTTGTTGGTGATCTGGACACCTAAAAGCTTGAAGCTCTCAACCCTTTCTACTTTGTCCCCGTTGATGTAGACAGGGGCATGTTCTCCTTTACGCTTCCTGTAGTCGATGACAATCTCCTTTGTTTTGTTGACGTTGAGGGAGAGATTATTGTTGCCGCACCAGTTCACCAGATTCTCTATCTCATTCCTGTACTCTGTCTCATCATTGTTTGAGATCCGACCCACTACGGTGGTGTCGTCAGCAAAATTGATTTGAAGGGGAATTTGGCCACACAGTCATCGGTGTATAAGGAGTATAGTAAGGAGTTGAAGACACAGTCTTGTGGAACACTGGTGTTGAGGGTGATCTTGGAGGAGGTGTTTTGGCCTATCCTTACTGAATGTGGGTTGTGGGAGATCTCAGAGAAGCCTTAATTGTGAACATCTTCAAGAGAAGGGAGAGTTGTGACTGCAGAGGTTACAGAGGGATTTCACTACTCTCCGCCCTGGGAAAAGTCATCGCAAGAATCCACCTCAACCGCCTCTTCCCAGTGGCTGAAGAGTTCCTCCGAGTGTGAGTGTGAGTGTGGCTTCCACTCATCAAGAGGTAGAATGGACATGATCTTCAGCACATGACAAATCCAGGGAGAGTGCAGGGAGCAGCATCAACCTCTACGTGGCCTTTCTTCAATATCGCAAAGGCCTTTGACTCTGTCAGCTGTGAGGGATTGTGGAACAACCTCCTCAAATTCAGCTGCTCCCAGAAATTCGTCCCCATTCTCCGCCCGCTCCACAATGACATGCAAGCCGTGATCCTCAACACGCACCACCAGAGAGCCAATGCGTGTGCAACCCGGAGTCAAACAGGGCTGCATCATCGCATCAACGCTCTTCTCCATCATCTTCGCAGCAACACCCCACCCCATCACCCCGAAGCTCCCCGCAGGAGTGGAGCTAACCTACTGCACAAGCAGGAAACTATTCAGCCCTCTGATGCCTCCAGGCCAGAACCAAGACCACTCCAACTTCTGTCATTGAGCTGTAGTACACAGACAACGCCCTTTCTTTTGTTTATTCATTTGTGGGATTTGGGAATCACACGTAGGCCAGACCCGGTAAGGATGGCAGATTTCGTCCCTAAAGGGCATTAGTGAACCAGATGGGTTTTTCCAACAATTGACAATGGTTTCATGGTCATCAGCAGATTCTTAATTCCAGATATATGTCATTGAATTCAAATTCCACCATCTACCGTGGTGGGATTCGAACCCGGGTCCCCAGAACATTAGCAGAGTTTCTGGATTAATAGTCTAGCAATAATACCACTCGGCCGCCACCTCCTCCATCGCACACTCAGAGGCCGGGCTAAAAACCATTGTCGATGCATTCACGGTGGCCTATGAGAAAATGGGCTTCAGACTAAACATCCAGAAAACCAAGGTTTTCTACCAGTCCGTTCCTGCCACACTAAAACTGCCCCCCCTCCCCCCACCATTCCTGCCACACTAAACTGCCCCCCCTCCCCCCACCGTTCCTGCCACACTAAACTGCCCCCCCTCCCCCCACCGTTCCTGCCACACTAAACTGCCCCCCCTCCCCCCACCATTCCTGCCACACTAAACTGCCCCCCCTCCCCCCACCGTTCCTGCCACACTAAACTGCCCCCCCTCCCCCCACCGTTCCTGCCACACTAAACTGCCCCCCCTCCCCCCACCGTTCCTGCCACACTAAACTGCCCCCCCTCCCCCCACCGTTCCTGCCACACTAAACTGCCCCCCCTCCCCCCACCGTTCCTGCCACACTAAACTGCCCCCCCTCCCCCCACCGTTCCTGCCACACTAAACTGCCCCCCCTCCCCCCACCGTTCCTGCCACACTAAACTGCCCGCCCCCCCACCTCTGGAACTCCTCTCAGTGTGAGCAGACATTGACAACGAAATCCATCACCGACTCCGATGCACCAGCGCAGTCTTCGGACACCTGACTGTGACGATACTGTGCCTTTAAGGAATGTGTTTGTCATGTTCCTTGTGCAGGATCTGTTTTAACAGTGTGTTTATTACCGATGCCATTTTGTCCCTATCCAGCCGCCCTGTGTTGTCACTGCAGCAGCATAATTGTTCCTATTTGCTAGAATGTTTATTTTAAGCTGGACTATTGGCGTTCTGGTTTATTGGTGGTTCCCCAGGGGAATTAGGTCTTGATTAGGTTGATTCACAGGTCAGGTTATATGACTGGGTGGAGCTAGGCTTACACAGAGGATTCAAGCTTAGCTGCTGTTGTTTGTGCTAACTAATTCTGTATGTCTATGGGCATGTTTCATTAAATTGGAACAACAGAGATTGCGAGTTGTTAAGAATTAAATTGCTGTCATGTTTAAGCATTTTAATTGATAAAGGTTATGCTAATTCTTTTGCCATATTGCAGATATTGATCACCGGGCTGCCTGAAATCACCATACCGGGGTGATCCTCAAGTCTGCCAGGGCTAGAAGGGGCAGCTCAGCCACAGTACCTCCAAGGTCGACCTCTGAGGGACCCTTCCTCTGCAGCCCAGCAGCAGCAGAAGGGTGAATGGTCACTGGCCTACCTCCTTGATACCCCTTAGGGTCCAAGGTGCCAAGCCAGGGTGCCAGTTCCAGGGTGTGAGGGACAGTGCACCAAGGGCACTGCCAAGGCACGTGGCCTGAATGAAGGGCCTGAGTTTTCCCAGTGGCGTGGGCACTTGGTCTGAAATTAGGAGAATTCCACCCCTCACTTTTAGGTATTTCTCCCATGGTCCTTTTATTGGTTCAATATAACAGTAGACTTTGGAAGAGTCACAGATATGTGGATCAGGCAAATTACTGCCTTGTGATTGGAACAAGTTGATAAAGTTTTTAATGATTGTCAGACATTGTGATGTTTGAAATGAACCACAGAATCCGACAGTGCAGAAAGAGGCTATTCGACCCATGAGTCTGCACCGACCACAATTCCACCCAGGCCCTATCCCCACAACTCCATGCCACTTTACCCTGCTAGTCCCCCTGACACTAAGGGGTTATTTAGTGTGGCCAATCCACCTAACCCGCACATCTGTGGACTGTGGGAGGAAACCAGAGCACCCGGAGGAAACCCACGCAGATACGGGGAGAACGTGCAAACTCCACGCAGACAGAGACCCAAGCCGGGAATCGAACCTGGGTCCCAGGCGCTGTGAGGCAGCAGCGCTAACCACTGATTTTGATTTGATTTATTATTGTCACATGTGTTAGAATACAGTGAAAAGTATTGTTCCTTGCTGCTATACAGACAGAACAGACCATGCTGCTGAATCCCAGGACAGGGGTTTTTGGGGCAAAAGAAAGGAAAGGAACTGGTGAAAGTTTGATTCTGGTGGATGATGGTGTGTGTGATGAGAATTATTTACTGGCATGGCGGGTGAATGCTGAAAGGAACCTGTGGGGCAGAAATAAATCCGTCCCAATATTTGAGCAGGAATCTGTGTGTCTGAGTTTCCAGCTGTCTTTGGGAATAAGAGAGGAGAATATAATTGTGCAGCCGGTGTGGGGTTGATTGAGATCAATTGTCTCGGGCACTCCCACAGTGAGCTGGAAGGAGGATGTGAGATCTCAATCCAGTTGAAATGCTGTCTGCAAGTTTGGCGATGTTTGTTTGAAGGTGGTCATTGATAAGGTGGGGGTCAGTGTGTAGGAGAACTGAGACGATTTGTGAGGTGGTTGGAGGGCGAAGTTGAGGAGAACAGCACATTGTGTGTGTGCGAGTGTGCACGCACGTGTGTGTGCGCGCGCGAGTGTGCGCGCATGCGCACGTGTGTGCGAGTGTGCGCACGTGTGTGCGAGTGCGAGCGCATGTGCGAGTGCGCATGTGTGTGCGCGCGCGTGTGAGTGTGCGCGCGTGCGCACGTGTGTGCGAGTATGCGCACGTGTGTGCGAGTGTGCATGTGCGAGTGTGCGCGCGTGTGTGCAAGTGTGCGCACGTGTGTGCGCATGTGCGAGAGTGCGCGCGTGTGCGCGCGTGTGGGCGTGTGTGTGTGTGCGAGTGTGCGCACGTGTGTGTGAGTGAGTGCGAGTGCGCATGTTGAACAGGACACGTATCAGCAGTGTCTCTGATATTGCAGCACTGCCTCAGGACTGGACTGTGACCGTCAGCCGAGATTACGGATTGGATTTTCCAGCCTCGCTCACCCCGAAGCTGGAAAATCCCGCCGAGGTGAACGGACCTCTCTATGATCCGCCCCTCGCCCGCTCTGATTCCCGTGGCAGGCAGGACGGTAGAATTTGCCTCTGTGTGTTTATATCTCTGGAGTGGGATGTGGAACCTCAGCGTTCTGACTCTGAGATGAGAGTGTTACTTATTGAGTTTGATTGGGTAAAGGGGTGGGAGGGTAGGAGGGCGCTACGTCTGTTCCTGCTCATGGTGCTGTCTCATTTGCTGCTGCTTGTTGTACAGTCAGTAATCCATTGCTTTTATGCCCTGCTTTCAGACCCTCCTTCTCACTCGGCAATGGGACCCTCCGGGTGCCAATGGCCCTCTTTGCCTTGAACAGGCGCCGGCTGTGTGAGCAGCTGCGAGCGAACACACAGGTGCCGGGGAAAGCGGTGGTGGTGTTTCAGGGCGGAGACCAGGTTCAGCGTTACTGCACCGATACTGATATTGTCTTCCGTCAGGTGAGTCGCACGTTCCAATGCCTGAAGGAACAGGCGGGGGGGGGGGAGACTGACCTCTGTTTTATTACCTGGGTTGACAGTAGGTGTTTGTGTTTAAAGCAGTGACACACAATTATGTAGAATGTCCAGCACACAGACTTGCTACTTGGTTGACAGATCCATGCCAGTCTTTGTGCCAAGCACAAGCACCACTTTAACCCTTTCCTTCCACATATCTCTCTGAGGTGCTAGTTTAGTTTCCAGTTCTCCTGAACAGGCTGCCTCACACTGCGGTTTCAGTCACACTTGGGGAACTACCTGATGTGGGGAAGTGTGAACTCATGCACTTTGGTCGGAGGAATCAAAAGGCAGAGTATTATCTAAATTAAGAGAGACTGCAGGTGAGTGGAATGCAGAGGGATCTGGGTGTTCTAATGCATGAATCACAAAAAGCTAGCAGATAGGTCCAACAAGTAGTTAAGGCGGCAAACGGCATTTTGGCCTTTATTGCAAAGGGGCTGGAGTTTAAAAATAGGGATGTTTTGTTGTAACTGTACAGGGTGATGGTGAGGCCTCACCTGGAATACTGCGTACAGTTTTGTTCCCCTTACCTAACCTTTACCTATAAAATGATATAGTAACATTAGAGGCAGTCCAAAGGAGATTCACCAGGCTAATTCCTGGAATGAGAGGGTTGTCCTATCAAGAGAGACTGAATAGTCTGGGTCTGTATTCCTTGGAGTTTAGAAGAGTGAGGGATGACCTTAAACATAAGAACCTGAGGGGGTTTGACAGGGTAGATGGTGAGATGTTTTCACTAGTGCAGAGTCTCAAACAAAGGGACACAGCTACAAGATAAAGGGCTGGTCATGTAAAGGTGTGTTGACATTTCTTCCCGCAGAGGGTGGTGAATCTCTGGAATTCTCTGCCCCGAAGGCTGGTGGAGGCTGGATCATTAGACATATTTAAAGTGGAGGTGGATAAACATTTGGTAGATCGAGGAATAGAGGGCGAGAGGGAAACGGCACAGATAAGGAGTTGAGGCCGGCATTGATTAGCCAGGATGGTAATGAATGGCGGGGCAGGCTGGAAGGGCCTGGTGGCCTCCTCCTGCTTCTGTTTCTTGTGTTCTTGTGATGAGTTGTTTTTGGTCAGACCGGCTGTTTGGCTGCATTGGACTGACTGGACAGCTATCGGGAGAGGCCTTGCTAGGATCTTGTAGCGCACGAGGAAGTTATTCAGCCTCTTGTGTGTGTTGGTAGTGTTGTCCAATTAATCCCACTTGCCAGTTATCATTCCCATGACCCTGAAGGTTCATCCTCTTCAATATGAGTCCAGTTATCTTTCACCATCTTTTCGGGCTGTGTGATCCAGATCACACCCATCCTCAGAGACATTCCTCCTCAGTTCCCCGCAAACTCTTTTACTAGTTATTTTACATCTATGATCTTTGGTTAGTGACCCACATGCCAGAGGAACTAACTTCTCTCTAATTGCTCTGTCAATGGCCCTGGCCGAATATCCAGTGAATTGCACTGTGTAGAACCAGCTCGGTACTGATGGCCTCAGTGCCAGGCTGCTGACTAAGGCTATCTCCATTGGAACATGAGAAATAGAAGCGGGGGAGACACCTCGAGCCGACTCTGCCATTCATTAAGATCATGCCTGATCTGATCATGGCCTTAGTTCCACTTTACTATCCGCCCACCATGACTCCTGATTCCTTTGACAATAGGAAATCTGTCTGAGCTGACCGTGGATATACTCAATGACCCAACCTCCACGGAGAATTACAAACTCCTGGCAACCTGCTGAGAGAAGAAATTCCTCCTCATCGCAGTCTTAATCGGGAGATCCTAATTTTAAACTGTTCCTCTTAGTTCTAGGTTCCTTATAAGAACATAAGAACATAAGAAATAGGAGCAGGAGTTGGCCATCTAGCCCCTCGAGCCTGCCCCGCCATTCAATAAGATCATGGCTGATCTGACGTGGATCAGTACCACTTACCCGCCTGATCCCCATAACCCTTAATTCCCTTACCGATCAGGAATCCATCCATCCGCGCTTTAAACATATTCAGCGAGGTAGCCTCCACCACCTCAGTGGGCAGAGAATTCCAGAGATTCACCACCCCCTGGGAGAAGAAGTTCCTCCTCAACTCTGTCTTAAACCGACCCCCCTTTATTTTGAGGCTGTGTCCTCTAGTTTTAACTTCCTTACTAAGTGGAAAGAATCTCTCCGCCTCCACCCTATCCAGCCCCCGCATTATCTTATAAGTCTCCATAAGATCCCCCCTCATCCTTCTAAACTCCAACGAGTACAAACCCAATCTCCTCAGCCTCTCCTCATAATCCAAACCCCTCATCTCCGGTATCAACCTGGTGAACCTTCTCTGCACTCCCTCCAATGCCAATATATCCTTCCTCATATAAGGGGACCAATACTGCACACAGTATTCCAGCTGCGGCCTCACCAATGCCCTGTACAGGTGCATCAAGACATCCCTGCTTTTATATTCTATCCCCCTCGCAATATAGGCCAACATCCCATTTGCCTTCTTGATCACCTGTTGTACCTGCAGACTGGGCTTTTGCGTCTCATGCACAAGGACCCCCAGGTCCCTTTGCACGGTAGCATGTTTTAATTTGTTTCCATTGAGATAGTAATCCCATTTGTTATTATTTCCTCCAAAGTGTATAACCTCGCATTTCTCAACGTTATACTCCATTTGCCATATCCTCGCCCACTCACTCAGCCTGTCCAAATCTCTCTGCAGATCTTCTCCGTCCTCCACACGATTCACTTTTCCACTTATCTTTGTGTCGTCTGCAAACTTCGTTACCCTACACTCCGTCCCCTCCTCCAGATCATCTATATAAATGGTAAACAGTTGCGGCCCGAGTACCGATCCCTGCGGCACGCCACTAGTTACCTTCCTCCAACCGGAAAAACACCCATTTATTCCGACTCTTTGCTTCCTGTCGGATAGCCAGTCCCCAATCCACTTTAACACACTACCCCCAACTCCGTGTGCCCTAATCTTCTTCAGCAGCCTTTTATGGGGCACCTTATCAAACGCCTTTTGGAAATCCAAAAACACCGCATCCACCGGTTCTCCTCCATCAACCGCCCTAGTCACATCTTCATAAAAATCCAACATGTTCGTCAAGCACGACTTTCCCCTCATGAATCCATGCTGCGTCTGATTGATCGAACCATTTCTATCCAGATGCCCTGCTATCTCCTCTTTAATAATGGATTCCAGCATTTTCCCTACTACGGACGTTATGAAGGGAATGTCTTCTCAATGTCCATTTGTCAAGCCCCCTCACCATCTCACCTGTTTCAATAAGATCGCCCCTCATTGTTCAAAACCTAAGTGTGTATAGGCCCAACCTGCTCAACTTTCCTCGTAAGACAAACTCCTCATCCCAGGAATTAATCTATTGAACCTTCTCTGAGCACCCTCCAATGCAAATATGAGTATTGCGTATAGTTCTGGTTGCCGTATTATAGGAAGGATGTGGAAGTGTTGGAAAGGGTGCAGAGGAGATTTACCAGGATGTTGCCTGGTATGGTGGGAAAATCGTATGAGGAAAGGCTGAGGGGCTTGAGGTTGTTTTCGTTAGAGAGAAGAAGGTTAAGAGGTGACTTAATAGAGGCATACAAGATGATCAGAGGATTAGATAGGGTGGATAGTGAAAGCCTTTTTCCTCAGATGGTGATGGCTAACACGAGGGGACATAGCTTTAAATTGAGGGGTGAGAGATATAAGACAGATGTCAGAGGTAGGTTCTTTACTCAGAGAGTAGTAAGGGCGTGGAATGCCCTGCCTGCAGCAGTGGTGGACTCGTCAACATTAAGAGCATTCAAATGATTATTGGATAAACATATGGATGATATTGGAATAGTGTAGATTAGAGGGGCTTTAGATTGGTTCCACTGGTCGGCGCAACATCGAGGGCCGAAGGGCCTGTACTGCGCTGTAATGTTCTATGTTCTATGACCCTCCTTAAGCAGGGTCTGGTTAACCATTGTTGAAATCTGCTTGACCCCTGTTGCAGCATGAGTATAGAGGAGCACCTATCATTGTGTACTGGGTTACACTTGGATATTCCCCAGAGGAATGGTGCTGTCGGTGTTTATGGATCACCCACCTCAGATTACAGTGGGTGTAAGTTCACAAGGAGGACAAGTGGAGTGTGGTCTCTGGGACTGTGTCCAGCACTGGCCTCAGGCAGCATGGTTTATTCATCATCACTCACTGCTTTCTCCTTTCAAATGCTGTGGAGCAGAAGGTTCAGGAGGAACAGCTTTTGATTCTGTTGCCGCATTGGATCAATGAATTGGAACCATGAGACCTGTTCCCATCAAACACAGGCAAATGAGAGTAGAGGGAAATGAGGATTTAAAGTTTCAGATTGAGTATTGGCTGGCAGTCGTGTCGATCAATTGGAGAAGGGGTGGAACATGTGGCAGGACTGATATAAAACAGTCTTTTATTCAGCAGAGCCTGATTAAACAAAGTCTCGATGCTATCCAGGAAACTGAACTCGAGATTAAAACTACGGCAATGTCTCCCAATAAGAGCTGGATTATTGCTCCCAAAATACAGTGAGGGGAGGATAGTTATGTAAATTATTCCAGTAAAAGCAATCCGAATCATTACAGCATTGTGGTCTTGGAACATACTGAACAGGACAAGTTTCTAATCACAAACAGGAAATGCTGGAAAATCTCAGCAGGTCGAACAGCACCTGTGGAGAGAGAATAGAGCCAACGTTTTGATGTTTGACTAGGGCCAACAGGATGGCCCTAATCACCTCCATTCTGACTGAGTCTTGTTGTGGCATTTTACCATTTATATTCTGTAGCTCCCGAGACTTCCAGGTATAAGTTAAGTCTTTCTCAAAGACACAGGCTGGTCCTGATTGAGGGCAGCTTCCTCTTTAATCTTACCAACGTTAATCTCATTCTTCCCATTTTAATATAATTCAGTATGTATTCTACATGTCTTATCACAGTCTGCAGGAAATCAATCCATGTTGAACAGAGTATTATTCTTTTCTTTATCAGTTCAGTCACTGAGGTTAAACATTGCTTGGTGTTGCCGGGATTCATTGCAGCTGTCACAGCTGTAAAATACAGTACAGATATCCATAGAACCATAGAAAATTACAGCTCAGAAACAGGCCTTTTGGCCCTTCTTGTCTGTGCTGAACCATTTTTTGCCCAGCCCCACTGACCTGCACCTGGACCATATCCCTCCACACCCCTCTCATCCATGAACCCGTCCAAGTTTTTCTTAAATGTTAAAAGTGACCCCGCATTTACCACTTCATCCGGTAGCTCATTCCACACTCCCACCACTCTCTGCGTGAAGAAGCCCCCCCTAATCTTCGTCTGGTTAGAGAAAATGAGGAGGTGATAGGCAGGAGCTATCAGCAGGTGGTCACACCAGGGCCACGGGAGGCAGACAAGTGGGTAACGTCCAGGAAGGGGAAAGCTCGGGTGATAGAGAGCACCCCGGTGGATGTGGCCCTTCACAATAAGTACTCCTGTATGACTACTGCTGGGGGGACACAGCCCACCTGGGGGAAGCAGCAGTGGCCGTGTCTCTGGAGCAGAATCCGGCCCTGTAACTCAGAGGGCTAAGGAAAGGAGGAGGAAGGCAGTATTAATCGGGGACTCAACAGTAAGGGGGTCGGACAGGCGTTTTTGCGGAGGCAGACGGGATTTCTCAGATGGTGGTCTGCCTCCCTGGAACATAACATAAGAAATAGGAGCAGGAGTAGGCCATCTAGCCCCTCGAGCCTGCCCCGCCATTCAATAAGATCATGGCTGATCTGAAGTGGATCAGTTCCACTTACCCACCTGATCCCCATAACCCTTAATTCCCTTACCGATCAGGAATCCATCTATCCGTGATTTAAACATATTCAACGAGGTAGCCTCCACCACTTCAGTGGGCAGAGAATTCCAGAGATTCACCACCCTCTGAGAGAAGAAGTTCCTCCTCAACTCTGTCCTAAACTGACCCCCGTTTATTTTGAGGCTGTGCCCTCTAGTTCTAGCTTCCTTTCTAAGTGGAAAGAATCTCTCCACCTCTACCCTATCCAGCCCCTTCATTATCGTATAGGTCTCTATAAGATCCCCCCTCAGCCTTCTAAATTCCAACGAGTACAAACCCAATCTGCTCAGTCTCTCCTCATAATCAACACCCCTCATCTCTGGTATCAACCTGGTGAACCTTCTCTGCACTCCCTCCAAGGCCAATATATCCTTCCGCAAATAAGGGGACCAATACTGCACACAGTATTCCAGCTGCGGCCTCACCAATGCCCTGTACAGATGCAGCAAGACATCTCTGCTTTTATATTCTATCCCCCTTGCGATATAGGCCAACATCCCATTTGCTTTCTTGATCACCTGTTGCACCTGCAGACTGGGTTTTTGCGTCTCATGCACAAGGACCCCAGGTCCGTCTGCACAGTAGCATGTTGTAATTTTTTTCCATTTAGATAATAATCCAATTTGCTATTATTTCCTCCAAAGTGAATAACCTCCGGGATGTCTCTGATCGCGTCCCAGATATCCTGAGGTGGGAGGGAGAGGAGCCAGAGGTCGTGGTACATATTGGTACCGCTGACATAGATAGGAAGAGGGAAGGGGTCATGAAAAGAGAATATAGGGAGTTAGGTAGACAGTTGGGTAGGAGGAACGCAAAGGTAGTAATCTCAGGATTGCTGCCTGTGCCACGGGAAAGTGAGAGCAGGAATGGAGTGAGGTGGAGGATGAATGCATGGCTGAGGGACTGGAGCGGGGGGCAGGGATTCTGGTTCCTGGATCATTGGGACCTCTTTAGGGGCAGGTGTGACCTGTACAAAAAAGACAGGTGGCACTTGAATCCCAGGGGGACCAATATCCTGGCAGGAAGGTTGGCTAAGGCTACTGGGGAGACTTTAAACTGGAAAGGTTGGGGGGAGGGAATCGTGATGAGGTGACTGAGAGCGAGGAGGTTAGCCCACAAATAGAGAGGGATTGTAGACAGTGTAAGAGGGAGAATAGACGGGTGATGGAGAAGGGGAGAGCTCAGACCAAAGGTTTGAGATGTGTCTATTTTAACACCAGGAGTGTAGTGAATAAAGTGGATGAGCTTAGAGTGTAGATCTATGCTTGGAAGTGTGATGTGGTGGCCATTACGGAGACTTGGGGACAGGGACAGAACTGGATACTTCAGGTTCCGGGTTTCAGATGTTTCAGAAAGGACAGAGAGGGAGGCAAAAGAGGGGAGGGGGGGAGTGGCACTGCTGATCAGGGATAGTGTCACAGCTGTAGAGAAGGTGGAAGCCGTGGAGGGATTGTCTACGGAGTCTCTGTGTGTGGAAGTTCGGAGCGGGAAGGGGTCGATAACTTTGCTGGGTGTTTTCCCAATAGTAACAGGGATGTTGAGGAGCAGATAGGGAAACAGATCCTGGAGAGATGTAGGAATAACAGGGTTGTCGTGATGGGAGACTTTAGTTTCCCAAACATTGATTGGAATATCCCTAGTGTAAGGGGTTTGGATGGGGAGGAGTTTGTTAGGTGTGTTCAGGAGGGTTTCCTGACACAGCATGTGGATAAGCCTACAAGAGGAAAGGCTGCACGCGATCTGGTACTGGCTAATGAGCCTGGACAGGTGTCGGATCTCTCAGTGGGGGAGCATCTTGGGGATAGTGATCATAACTCTATCTCCTTTACGCTAGCATTGGAAAGAGATAGGATCAGGCAAGCTAGGAAAGTGTTTATCTGGAGTAAGGGGAAATATGAAGCCATCAGGCAGGAGATTAGAGGCGTAAATTGGAAGGAGGCATTCTCGAGGGAAAAGTACTGAAGTAAGGTGGCAGATTTTCAAGGAATGTTTGTCTGGAGTTCTGCATGACAACGTTCCGATGAGACAGGGAGGTGTTGGTAGGTTACGGGAACCGTGGTGCATGAAAGCTGCACTGAACCTAGTGAGAAAGAAAAGGAAAGCATACAAAAGGTTCAGAGAGCTAGGCGATGATAGGGATCTAGATGAGTATACGGCTTGTAGGAAGGGACTTAAGAAAGAAATTAGGAGAGCCAGAAGGGGTCACGAGAAGGCCTTGGCAGGTAAGATTAAGGAGAACCCTCAGGCGTTCTATAAATATGTGAAGAGTAAAAGGATGAGATGTGAAGGAATAGGACCTATAAAATGTGAAGGTGAGAAAGTCTGTACAGAACCGGAAGAAATAGCAGAGATGCTGAATGAATATTTTACCTCGGTATTCAGGGTGGAAAAAGACCTGGGTGGTTGTACTACAGGATTGAGGCGGACTGAAAAGATTGAGTATGTGGACATTAAGAAAGAGGATGTGTTGGAAATTTTGAATAGCATCAAGATAGATAAGTAGCCGGGACCGGATGGGATGTACCCCAGGTTACTGTGGAAAGCGAGGGAAGAGATTGCAGAGCCTCTGGTGATGATCTTTGCGCGTCGATGGAGATGGGAGAAGTTCCGGAGGATTGGAGGATTGCAGATGTGGTTCCTATATTCAAGAAAGGGAATAGGGATAGCCCAGGAAATTACCAACCGGTGAGTCTAACCTCGGTGGTTGGTAAGTTGATGGAGAAGATCCTGAGGGACAGGATTTATGAACATTTAGAGAAGTTTAGTATGCTCATAAGTAGTCAGCACGGCTTTGTCAAAGGCAAATCGTGCCTTACGAGCCTGGTGGAGTTCTTTGAAAATGTGACTAAACACATTGACGAAGGAAAAGCGGTAGATGTGGTTTACATGGACTTCAGCAAGGCGTTCGATAAGGTCCCCCATGCAAGACTTCTCGAGAAAGTGAGAGGACATGGGATCCAAGGGGCTGTTGCCTTGTGGATGCAGAACTGGCTTGCCTGCAGAAGGCAGAGAGTGGTTGTAGATGGGTCTTTTTCTGAATGGAGGTTGGTCACCAGTGGAGTGCCCCAGGGATCTGTTCTGGGATCCTTGCTGTTTGTCATTTTCA
This sequence comes from Mustelus asterias, assembly GCF_964213995.1. Taxonomy (NCBI): domain Eukaryota; kingdom Metazoa; phylum Chordata; class Chondrichthyes; order Carcharhiniformes; family Triakidae; genus Mustelus; species Mustelus asterias. The sequence continues at coordinate 2,155,398 of NC_135804.1, read as the reverse complement.
TAAATGACCTGGATGAGGAAGTGGAGGGATGGGTTGGTAAGTTTGCCGACGACACGAAGGTTGGTGGGGTTGTGGATAGGTTGGAGGGATGTCAGAAGCTGCAGCGTGACATAGATAGGATGCAAGACTGGGCGGAGTGTACAACATTATGAAGGGGATAGATAGGGTGAACGGTGGGAAGCTTTTTCCCAGATCAGAAGTGACGTTCACGAGGGGTCACGGGCTCAAGGTGAGAGGGGCGAAGTATAACTCAGATATTAGAGGGATGTTTTTTACACAGAGGGTGGTGGGGGCCTGGAATGCGCTGCCAAGTAGGGTGGTGGAGGCAGGCACGCTGACATCGTTTAAGTCACATGAGCAGCCTGGGAATGGAGGGATACAAACGATTGGTCTATTTGGACCAAGGAGCGGCACAGGCTTGGAGGGCCGAAGGGCCTGTTTCCTGTGCTGTACTGTTCTTTGTTCTTTGAGAAGTGGCAGGTGGACTTCAACCCGGATAAATGTGTAGTGGTCCATTTTGGCAGGTCAAATGGGATGAAGGAGTATAATATCAAGGGTAAGACTCTTAGCAGTGTAGAGGATCAGAAGGACCTTGGGGTCCGGGTCCATAAGATTCTTAAATCGGCCTCGCAGGTAGAGGAGGTGGTTAAGAAGGCATATGGTGTGCTGGCCTTCATCAATCGAGGGATTGAGTTTAGGAGTCAGGAGATAATGATGCAGCTTTATAAGACCCTCATCAGACTCCACTTGGAGTACTGTGCTCAGTTCTGGTCGCCTCATTACAGGAGGGATGTGGAAATGATTGAAAGGGTGCAGAGAAGATTTACAAGGATGTTGCCTGGATTGGTTGGCATGCCTTATGAGGATAGGCTGAGGGAGCTCGATCTTTTCTCCTTGGAGAGACGAAGGATGAGAGGTGACCTGATAGAGGTGTACAAGATGTTGAGAGGTATAGATCGGGTGGATTCTCGGAGGCTCTTTCCCAGGGCTGAAATGGCTGCTACGAGAGGACACAGATTTAAGGTGCTGGGGAGTAGGTACAGAGGTGATGTCAGGGGTAAGTTTTTCACTCAGAGGGTGGTGGGTGAGTGGATAGGGTCTTTTCAGAGACTTCTGGATGAGTACATGGGACTTAATAGGATTGAGGGTTATAGGTAGGCCTATATATAAGCCTAGGTAGGTAGGGACATGACCGGCACAACTTGTGGGCCGAAGGGCCTGTTTGTGCTGTATTTTTTCTATGTTCTAATATTCCCTTTAAACCTTTCTCCTTTAACCCATGCCCTCTGGCTTTTTTCTCCCCTACCCTCAGTGGAAAAAGCCTGCTTGCATTCACTCTATCTATACCCATCAAAATCTTACACACCTCTATCAAATCTCCCCTCATTCTTCTACGCTCCTGGGAATAAAGTCCTAACCTATTCAATCTCTCTCTGTAACTCATCTTCTCAAGTCCCGGCAACATCCTTGTGAACCTTCTCTGCACTCTTTCAACCTTATTTACATCCTTCCTGTAACTAGGTGACCAAAACTGTACACAATACTCTAAATTCGGCCTCACCAATGCCTTATATAACCTTACCATAACACTCCAACTTTTATACTCGATACTCCGATTTATAAAGGCCAATGTACCAAAAGCACTCTTTACGACCCTATCCACCTGTGACGTCACTTTTAGGGAATTCTGTACCTGTATTCCCAGATCCCTCTGTTCAACTGCACTCTTCAGAGTCCTACCATTTACCCTGTACGTTCTACTTTGGTTTGTCCTTCCAAAGTGCAATATCTCACACTTGTCTGCGTTAAATTCCATTTGCCATTTTTCAGCCCATTTTTCTAGTAGGTCCAAATCCCTCTGCAAGCTTTGAAAACCTTCCTCACTGTCCACTACACCTCCAATCTTTGTATCATCAGCAAATTTGCTGATCCAATTTACCACATTATCATCCAGATCATTGATATAGATGACAAACAACAATGGACCCAACACCGATCCCTGCGGCACACCACTAGTCACAGGCCTCCACTCAGAGAAGCAATCCTCCACAACCACTCTCTGGCTTCTTCCATTGAGCCAGTGTCTAATCCAATTTACTACCTCCCCATGTATACCCAGTGACTGAACCTTCCTAACTAACCTCCCATGAGGGACCTTGTCAAAGGCCTTGCTGAAATCCAGGCAGACAACATCCACCGCCTTCCCTTCATCCACTTTCCTGGTAACCTCCTCGAAAAATTCTAATAGATTGGTCAAACATGACCTACCACGCACAAAGCCATGTTGAATCTCCCTAATAAGTCCCTGTCTATCCAAATATTTGTAGATCCTATCCCTTATCACACCTTCCAATAACTTGCCCACCACCGACGTCAACCTTACTGGCCTATAATTTCCCGGATTTCTTTTGGAACCTTTTTTAAACAACGGAACAACATGAGCCACCCTCCAATCATCCGGCACCTCCCCCATGAATACTGACATTTTAAATATGTCTGCCAGGGCCCCTGCAAGTTCAACACTAGCTTCCCTCAAGGTCCGTGGGAATAAACTGTCCGGTCCTGGGAATTTATCCACTCTGATTTGCCTCAAGACAGCGAGCACCTCCTCCCCTTTAATCTGTAAAGGTTCCATGACCTCCCTACCTGTTTGCCCTATTTCCGTAGACTCCATGCCCGTTTCCTCAGTAAATATGGATGCAAAAAAACCATTTAGTATCTCCCCCATCTCTTTTGGTTCCATACACAGTGTACCACTCTGGTCTTCAAGAGGACCAATTTTATCCCTCACTATCCTTTTGCTCCTAACATACCTATAGAAGCTCTTTGGATTTTCCTTCACTCTGTCTGCCAAAGCAACCTCATGTCTTCTTTTAGCCCTCCTGGTTTCCCTCTTCAGTAGCTTCTTGCACTTTTTCTACTCCTCGAGCATCTGATCTGCTCCTTGCTGCCTGTACATTTCATACAACTCTCTCGTCCTCTTAATCAGTGTTACAATCTCCCTCGAGAACCAAGGTTCCTTATTCCTATTTACTTTGCTTTTCGTCCTGACAGGAACATACAAACTCTGCACTCTCAAAATTTCTCCTTTGAAGGCCTCCCACTTTCCATTTACATCCTTACCAGAGAACAGCCTGTGCCAATCCACACTTCCCAGATCCCTTCTCATTTCATCAAATTTGGCCTTTTTCCAGTTCAGAACTTCAACCCGAGGACCAGATCTATCCTTATCCATGATCAGGTTGAAACTAATGGCATTATGATCACTGGATCCAAAGTGTTCCCTCACACTCACATCCATCACCTGCCCTAACTCATTTCCCAATAGGAGATCCAATATCGCATCCTCTCTAGTTGGCACCTCTATATACTGATGTAGAAAATTCTCCTGAACACATTTTACAAACTCTACCCCATCTAAACCTTTAACAGTATGCGAGTCCCAATCTATATGTGGAAAATTAAAATCCCCTACTATTACAACTTTGTGTTTCTTGCAGTTGTCAGCTATCTCTCCGCTGATTTGCTCCTCCAATTCTCGCTGACTATTGGGTGGTCTATAATACAACCCCATTAATGTGGTCATACCTTTCTTGTTTCTCAGCTCCACCCATAGGGCCTCTGTAGATATCAATATCACTAATAGGCAAAAGGGACATTGCAACTCATCCAGTCGTCTATAAAGGGCTACATTGGAATAAAGTAACCTGTTTAATGTATTCGGAACAAATCTAGCTGTTACTACAGGGAACGAAATGTGACAGTTTGGTGTTTGCTCTCTGCTGGACTGTTTAGTACAATCTAAAAAGGCTGACTCTCAGTCCCGTCTGTTTGGGATATTTGAAATAATTAAATGAAGCACTTTTACACAGTTAGATTTCAGAGCAGGGAAGCTGGCAGTGTATTCTGTATTTAATTACTGGCAGCAGTCACTGAGTGTTCATTGCTTTTATTGAGCAGTTAATACTGCAGTAATTGAAGCAAATGACTGGGTGAATATGGGTGTTGCTTGCTGTTATAGGAAGCTTCTTCACCATGGTTGGGGTGAGATGTTAGAACATAAGAAATTTGCTGTGTCTATCACCTTCTCTCCCGCTACCTCCTTGCCATGTGAGAATGCCAGTTAGGCATGGCTGGTAACTTGCATTTCAGTCACAAGGTCATGGACTTAAGCCCCACAGAGTGAACCCAGGCTGACAGTCCCAGTGTAGTGAGTGAGCTATGCAGTGTCAGATGCAATAATGAGTGAGTTCCACCTTCCCGCAGTAGTCCCATTCCTTTAATTCCCTCAGTATCTGAAAACTATCACCCTATGCGTTCAGCATTCCGAACTTCAGTCAACCTCCTTAATGATTTAGTTGAAGAGACAGAGAGTAATGTACCTAAGTTTGCTAATGATATGATACAGTGGCACAGTGGTTAGCACTGCTGCCTCACAGCGCCAGCGACCCGGGTTCAATTCCCAGCTTGGGTCACTGTCTGTGTGGAGTTTGCACGTTCTCCCCGTGCCTGCGTGGGTTTCCTCCGGGTGCTCCGGTTTCCTCCCACAGTCTGAAAGACGTGTTGGTTAGGTACATCGGCCGTGCTAAATTCTCCCTCAGTGTAACCCAAACAGGCGCCGGAGTGTGGTGACTAGGGGATTTTCACAGTAACTTCATTGCAGTGTTAATGCACGCCTACTTGCTCACAGTGGGCAATCTAAAACACGGGCAAGGAGATACATTCAAAGGGTTGTGAATCTTTGGAATTCTCTACCTCAGGGGGTTGTAGATGCTCCATCGTTGAACATATTCAAGGATTGACAGATTTTTGGTCTCTTGGGGAATTAAGGATATGGGCTGTGGGTGGGTAAGTGGATTTGAAGCCCAAGCTCAGCCATACTGAATGGTGGAGCAGGCTCGATGGGCTGAATGGTCTGCTTCCGCTTCTATTTCTTGTGTTGTTGTGCTACTTGTTCCGTCTGAAGTTCTGAGGGTGTCTGGGGCCTTTCACTGTGCTTCGGATTTCCTTGGTACTTGATACAAACCACACCCCCCCCCCCCCCCCCCCCCCCACCACCCCCCCGCCCCCGCCCCGCCAAGCCACTAAAACACCCAGACATAATACCTCCCCAAACTGTCTATAAACAGCTTGTTACAAACTAAAGGAGACCCTGTAGAATGTGGAGCTTGTGGGAAGGAGGGTAGCGGGAGCACCGGGATGGGATCCTGACCCAAGAGGTTGCAGGATTGGAGCTGACTCGAAGTGTTGTGTTTTCGGGACTGCTTGTGGTGACCTCTCACACAATTGATGCAAAAGCAGCAAGAAGGAGCTGGTAATTATATAATTGTTCACACATCCGCACGCTCCAGCAAGGAAGGTAGCTGTAACAGGCTTTTACTTTGAGTCCTGCTTTGCCAAGTTTCAGTGGTTGGTGCTTGGAATGAGGGAAGGTGAGAGTTTCCTTTCACAGTGAGTTGTGCTTTGGAACGTGTGGACTGAAGTGGCAGTGGAAGCAGATTCAACAGGAACTTTCAAAAGGGAATTGGAGCGGTATTTCAAGGTGAAAGATTTACAGGGTTACGGGGAAAGAACAGACAAGTGGAGATAATCGGAGAGTATATTTTCCAAACAGTAAACTTGTTTCCTTGTTGCAGGAATCTTACTTTCACTGGACATTTGGAGTGACTGAGGCTGACTGCTATGGAGCTGTGGAGGTTGCCACTGGCAAGTCGCTGCTGTTTGTGCCCAAGCTGCCGGAGAGTTACGCAGTGTGGATGGGGACGTAAGGCACTTTCTATCTCCTGTGATCTTCTCTCTGTAATCACCGGTTTAGTTCACCCTGTCCCTGCCCTGTGTTGACATCCAATCTGGCAATGCCTTGACTGAAAATTCACATCATTTTTTTCTGTTTCAATCTCTCCATGGCCTTGCCCCTCCCGATGTCTCTATTCGCTGCATTTCCCCGATTTTGGCATCTTTTGCAATTTTAATCGCTTCACACTGGGCACCGTGCCGGGCGCCGTGCCGGGCACCGTGCCGGGCGCCAGGGTCCAAAGCTCTGGAATTCCTCCCGTTAACCTTGAAAATTTCAATCACATCACCACTTAAACGTCTAAATTTTAGAGAATGCAACCCTGTTTATGTGATCTCTCTTTGTAACTTTATCCTTGGAGTCCCGGTCTCATTCTGGTAAATCTGTGCTAAATCCCTCCAAGGCCAGTATATCTTTCCTCGGGTGCGGAGCCCAGAGCTGCTCTCAGTAACTCCAGGTGTGCTCCAGCCAGGGCTTTGTGTCACTGAAGAAAACTTCTGCCCCCCTTGTATTCTGGTCTCCAGATATAAAGGGAAGCATTCTATTCACCTCTTTAACTAGTTTCTGTAACTGTACATTTTAATGATCTGTGTGCCTGGATCCCCCAGGTCTCTTTGGACCTCCACAGTTTCTAACTTTTCACCATTTAGAAAGTCCCCTGCTCATTCAGTTTTAGGTCCAAAGTAGATGCCTCACATTTTCCGATATTAGAAACATAGAAAACTACAGCACAAAACAGGCCCTATGGCTCCACAAGTTGTGCCGAACATATCCCTACCTTTTAGGCCTACCTATAACCCTCCATCCTATTAAGTCCCATGTACTCATCCAGGAGTCTCTTAAAAGACCCTATTGAGTTTGCCTCCACCACCACTGACGGCAGCCGATTCCACTCGCCCACCACCCTCTGTGTGAAAAACTTCCCCCTAACATTTCCCCTGTACCTACCCCCCAGCACCTTAAACCTGTGTCCTCTCGTAGCAGCCATTTCCACCCTGGGAAAAAGCCTCTGAGAGTCCACCCGATCTATGCCTCTCAACATCTTATATACGTCTATTAGGTCTCCTCTCATCCTACGTCTCTCCAAGGGGAAAAGACCGAGCTCCCTCAGCCTATCCTCATCAGGCATGCCACTCAATCCAGGCAACATCCTTGTAAATCTCCTCTGCACCCTTTCAATCTTTTCCACATCCTTCCTGTAATGAGGTGACCAGAACTGAGCACAGTACTCCAAGTGGGGTCTGACGTGGGTCTTATATAGCTGCATCATTATCCCCGGACTCCAAAACTCAATCCCTCGATTGATAAAGGCCAGCACACCATACGCCTTCTTAACCACCTCCTCCACCTGCGGGGCCGATTTTAGAGTCCTGTGGACCCGGACCCCAAGGTCCTTCTGATCCTCGACAGTACGAAGAGTCTTTCCCTTTATATTGTACTCCTTCATCCCATTTGACCTGCCAAAATGGACCACTACGCATTTATCTGGGTTGAAGTCCATCTGCCACTTCTCCGCCCAGTCTTGCATCCTATCTATGTCCCTCTGTAACTTCTGACATCCCTCCAGACTATCCACAACCCCACCAACCTTCATGTCGTCGGCAAACTTACCAACCCATCCCTCCGCTTCCTCATCCAGGTCATTTATGAAAATGACAAACAGCAAGGGTCCCAGAACAGATCCCTGGGGCACACCACTGGTGACCGGCCTAAAGCTAATCTGCCTTGGGTTTGCCCATTAAATCTGATTAATATTGCAAAGGCTAATGTTTCTATCTGCTGTCTTTGCGTCATTCACAGATTGGGATCTGTGGCTTTTCCATTCTTTCATCAAAGTCATGAATAAATATGGAGAATAGTTGAAGTCACCTCACAGATCCCAGTGGGACACGACTGGTCACACATTCGGCTAATGAGCTGCCCAGTATGGGAGCGTTCAGCTCTGACCCTGTGACCTGTGCTGTGTTGGAGCTGCACCCCGGCTTGGTGATCTTGATGAGGTGGAGAGAATGAGCAAGAGCCCACTTCTCCATAACCCCCGACTCCCCCGCTTGTAAATGTCTGCATGTGGTTGCTGGATCGGGCCAGGCTGCGATGCCCCCTGAAGTCAAACAGCTTTCTGACACACTTTAACATGGTCGCACGATTGGAGTGCTGGAGGCACCTGTTCACTAAGTGTCTGTGACTACGAAAGAGAGGATTGGAGACTTGATTCTTTTTCCCAATCATTGTGTTTGGTGATTTTAATTGCTGAGCGGTGTTTGCTGTTGTGGAATTTCTCTGAAGGCTTTTGCCTGGGCACAGACAGTGAGGGATTGGGAGTTGTCAAACACACTGATGGAAGCCATTATTTACACTTGGCTTTGAGACCAGATTGAAAGTGGGAGTAATTATTTATCTGCTTTGTACGGTCTCCCTGTGTAATTAATATCACAGCAGCACAGCTCCCTCCTTCGATTGTAATTATTTGTCGTGCTAATTAATGTATTGATTAAATGATTGCCCTCAGAGTGCAGCATTGTTCGCCACACAGTGAATCAAATTACAAGATGCTCTCCTCTCAATTTGGGGGAAAAGATGCTGCTTTTTCTCTCCCTGCAGTTGTCTCTGGAGTTATTTATATTTTTTTGACGTGTGATGAATAAGATGTACTTTCTTCTAGGCTTTCTTTGTAGTACAAAGTTCTAGTCATGGCCGTTCACACGATACAACCCAGGGAGCGGTTACTGTTCCTCCCACTGACTTCGACACAACCCAAGAATACAATCATTCACACATGCAGGTAGAGGCCATTCGCCCATCTCGCCAATGCTAGCTCTTTGAAAGAGCTATTCAATTCATCCCACTCCCCCTGCTCACTCTCCAAAGCTTTGTCCAGTATTTATCCAATTCCTTTTTCATACAGTTCAGAAGGAGGTCATACTGCCTATCGAGCCTGCACCGACCCTCCGGAGAGCATCTATCCAGGCCCACCCATCCCATGCCCCATCCGCACATCCATCATAGCTAATCCACCCAATCTACACACTTGGGGCAATTTAGCACGGCCAATTCACATAACCTGCACATCTTTGGACTGTGGGAGGAAACCGGAGCACCCGGAGGAAACCCATGCAGACACAGGAAGAATGTGCAAACTCCACACAGACAGTGACCCAAGGCCCGAGTCCCTGGCGCTGTGAGGCAGCAGTGCTAACCACTGTGTCACCGTGCTGCCCCGGGTCCCTGGCGCTGTGAGGCAGCAGTGCTAACCACTGTGTCACCGTGCTGCCTTTTATAAAGCGGCAATTAAACCTGCTTCCACCACCCTTCAGGCTGCACAATCCAGACAGCATAATATGGGTTTTTTAATAAAAATCCTACCGCTTCTTTGGCCCCTACTCAAATCAGTTACCCTCTCGTCCAATGGAAACAGTTTCACCTTATTTGCAATGTATTAAAATCCAGAAGTAAAACTATTCCTGTCACAATAACTGGCCAGCGTCATTTCCTCATTAATAAACAAAAACCCTTTGTAAGGATGTCCTTAATTAAGAGCAATCTTTGACTCTCTTTAAAAAATATGCTTCATTTTCGTAAGAGTGTCCCTTAAACTGGTGAGAAAGAAGGCTGGTGGCTCTTGAGTAGTTTGATAATGCGACATCTGAGAAATAGGGTGCAGAATCTGAAATCACAAACACAGGGGCAACTGGGGCTCATCACCTGTGACTACCTGCGGCTGGATCTGATAACACGGCAGGAAAGCAGCAGTCCGAGCTGGCTCATGGCCAGCAGGGGACAACAATCTGCTGCCCCGTCCTCAGTGAGCACTGCAACAGCTGGACAGGTGCCCACTGAGAAACAGCAAATTGACACTTGACCCAACAGTTCCTCGGAGCAAGTGTTTGGAAAATGAGGAGGCCAGGAAACAGAACCCACTGACAATCTTCTCTCTCTCTCTCTCTCGAAGGATTCACTCCCCTGACTACTTCAAAAAGAAATATTCTGTGGATGAAGTTCATTACGCTCCTGATGTAAGTCTCTCTGCCAGATGGTGAGAAAAGGTTTTGAATTTACTGTTCAGCGAGAAGGACAACAGCCTGAGCTGGAGGAGTGGAGATTGTGGTGGGGAGGGGAATTCGAGACAGCACAGAGGGGGAGGCCATGGAGAGACTGAAACATGGGGAAGAGACAGCCTCTGAGAACTGAGGAGGCTGGGGCCACTCTCACTCAGTGAGTACAACACTGACAATGGAATGGGACGCGGTGAGAGTCCGGGACTCAGTGCAGGGAGCTCAGCTGCTCAGGACTGGAATGGTTGAGATTGGAGTCGCATTGCAGCGGCACACAGGCTCAGAGACAGGGAATGTTACAGGAAGAGAAGTTACCCTCTCTGTGAGGGAGATGGGAGTGGATCAGAAAGTGTATTTGGTGTTGAGTAAGGATCCAGCCTGGGTAGAGATGGAGTCGATGGAGAGCGGACAACAATATTATACTGCTGAGCAACGGCTCTGAGGTGCCGTGGACTGGGCTTTGAGCGATGGCGCACAGGGTTGGGGAGAGCAAAGATGTAGCTTCATCTTCCCGTCCTCTCCCTTCCCCACCCACCCACTTCAGCGCTGAGCTCACATTTTGGCTGCGGAATGTTCCAGATTCAAAGCTCTGTGGGGCAGGAGAGTGGGCCTTTGCTCGGACGGAAGGAGGCACCTTCTCCGAGTTGGTTGCACCCTGAGCAATCTTCAAGCAGTTAATGGGAGACGAGAGGAGGAAGAGATGGAGGACAGATGTGGGGCATTAAAAATATCAGAAATGAAAGTATTCAACGATCGGATTAGACAGACTGCAGCAAAACAAGGCAGACGTAATTCAAAAAATCTTATTTTTCACATAGGTGCAATTGAACCCAAGTTACTGATGTTTTATTCATCACCGAGAGACCTGGGTGTTTGATTTCTTCTGGATTATGTGGGAAGTAAAATATAAGAGTGAATCATTAATATAAAAGACAAAACACGATAGATGCTGAACATTTGAAGTAGAAATAAAAATGCTGGAAATACTCCAGTCCGGCAGCATCTGTGAGAGAAAAAAGCAGTTCACCATTCTGACCATCGATAAATAATGATGGAATAATTAACTGAGGAGGAGAGGGGGAGGGAGAGGGGGAGGGAGAGGTGGTGGGGAAGGGAGAGGGGGAGGGGGAGGGAGAGGGGGAAGGGAGGGAGAGTGAGGGGGAGGGGGGGGTGAAGGAGAGGCGGAGGGGGAGGTGGTGGGGAAGGGAGAGGGGGAAGGACAGGGACAGGTTGCAGGAGGAGGTACTCGTGCCGGAGTGGGGGGGGGAAACGGGTCTCGGGGGAGGGACAGTCCCAGGATGGTGCCACAGGTGGGCAAGGGGGGGAGTTGAAAGCTGTGTCTGGGAACGTGCCAGCTTAGCAGCCAATCACGATGCTTACTGCTCTCTGAGGTTCCTATTCAATACTGTCGTGTGGAAAGGTCACCCTGACATTCTAGACTGGAATTGTGTTCATAAATCTCTATTCCCTCAGTACTCCTATTAGTCTGAATGTAATCCCCATTTCCCAGTTGTGTCTTGTGGATTTAGGCTTTAAAGTAAATTAAAATTATTTTATTACAATCCTTCTCTGACAGAATAATTACATCACCGTTCTGATCTGACCAAGTCTGGATATAGGTTCAGAATGAACACTCCCAAGTTTGCCTCCCAATGATCTGTTTGCTTTCCAAACTGTCGCACCCCATCCTTGTCCACACTGGGGGAGCAGCTGGGGTGGGCTGTTACACAACACACCTGACTGCAGTGCATCATGGGCACAATTCTCCGGTCATTCATGCCGGCAGGATTTTCTGCTCCCGCTGCAGTGAATGGAAGTTTGGCTGAGCGCCGAATTCTCCGTCCTCACTCGCAACGGGTGGGGGGGGGGGGGGATGTGTGTGTGTGAATAGCTGGAGAATCCACGACATTGAGGCTGGTGGAATAGGAAGAATAGGGAGATCAGTGTCAGGCTTCAGGACAGTGAGCTGTGGCAGATGGTTGTTTTTCAGACTGGAAGATGGTAGACAATTGTGTTCCTCAGGGGTCAGTGCTAGGACCATTGCTTTTTGATATACACGAGTGACTTAGATATTAGAACACAGAGCAAAACTCGCTGATGATACCAAACTTGGATCAGTGGCAAACAGAGAGAGTGATTCAAATTAACTGTAACAGGGCATAAGGTTAGCAGAATAGGCAGACCGGTGGCATTGGAATGTAATATAAAGCGTGAGGTGATCGTTTTGGTGGACATGAAGGAAGGGAGCAATATAGACTGAATGGCAAAATTCTAAAGAGTGTGTCGGGGCAGTGGGATGTGGGGATTCATGAGTATTAATATTAGAAGGTGCAGGACACAATGAGAAAGTGGTTAGCAAAGCATTGGAATCTTGGGCTTCATAAATAGAGACATTGAGAACAAAAGCAGGGAAGTTATGCTGAACATTTATAAAATGCTAGTTGGGTCACAACTAGAGCATTGTGTCCAGTTCTGGTCACCACATTTTAGGAAGGGTGTGAGGGACATTGAGAGGGTGAAGGGGGAGATTTACCAGAGTGGTTCCAGGGATTTTAGGTTGGAGAAGTTGGGGTTGTTCTTCTTGGGGCAAAGGAGATCGAGGGGAGAGTTGATACACTAAATTACAGGAAAGGTACTTTCCACATTAACCAATACAACTGAGCACCACATACTGTGTTTATCCATTATAAGAAGTCTCACAACACCAGGTTAAAGTCCAACAGGTTTATTTGGTAGCAAAAGCCACGAGCTTTTGGAGCGCTGCCCCGAAATCCAAATCCATTATCCGAAATTTATCCATTATGCCATATTTTCTGCAGGTATGTAGCCTTGTAGATAAAGTTCCAAACTCCTGGGTTTTCTAACAGATTTCCTCCTGCCTGCCACACCAGGAGGAAGGAATCTGTTAGAAAATCAGCAAGAGAGTTTGGAACTCCTTGCATTGTCCTTTTAAAAGTCCGTTCACTTAGTGTCTTGCTGCTGGAAGCCTCCAACAGACAGGCTTCTGGCAGCAAGGCACTCCACGGTGACTCCCTGGCTTTTAAATCCCTACAAGTCTTGTCTCTTCAAATAGGGGCTGCATTCTCACCATCATTCTGCTTGGTGGTAAACACACAAACTGTTTTGCCCTCTGCTCGGCATAATAATATTCATTGTTGTCAAAAAATTTCTGCATTTTCCAAACATTTAGGCAGTGTCTCTTTAAGCTTATTTTTTTTTAAACATGGCATTTGGTATTTTAAGTATTCCCAGGAACTCAGAAGGTGTGTGAAGAGTTTTACATTTCTAACTCGAGGCCTTGCCAGTCCCACTAGACATGTCCCAGAGTCAGATGGTGCATTACTGACAGATGGTATACAGTCTTCATTGAAGTGAGCGTGTGTGATTCTGCATCAAAGAACTTCATTCCAGGGATGTCTCCAGAGAATCTGAGTTTAAAATCAAATCAGTGCCTGGCTGCATTTTTTCTTACAGCACAAGTGTCTGTGTTTCTTCTTATTTTTGTCTCAGTTTCTTCCTCCCTTTCCTCCAAAACTTTATTAACTATTCTGCAGGTGGAACCCTCCTGTGGACTGGTGTTTGGGACCGGGGCCCAGGGCCTTGCGGTGTGGTCTGCTCCTCTCAACCCTGCTCTCCTCTGCCACTGCAGCCCCCTGCAATCCAGCTCCAACCACTCACACACCTCCTACACCTGTTATTCCTCTCACTGAGCCTCCATTCGTCTTGTTGACTCGATTGAAACCTTTAAGAGTCTGAGGGTTATTGACAGGGTGGATGTGGAGAGGATGTTCCCTCTTGTGGGAGGATCTAGAACTATGGGTCTCTGTTTAAAAACAAGGGGTCGCCCATTTAACACAGAGGTGAGAAAAAAAACTTCTCTCAGAGAATTGTGAGACTTTGGAACTCTCTTCCTCAAGAGGCAGTGGAAGCAGAATCTTCGACATGTTTAAGGCAGAGATGGACAGATTCTTGGTAAGCAAGGGGTGAAAGGTTATTGGAGATGAGCAGGAATGTGAAGTTGGGGTTAAAATTAGATTCGCCATGATCTTATTGATTCCCTGGGAGCTCTCAACATTCGCTCCTGACCCCATGAAGTCTCATGGCACCAGGTCCAATATGGGCAAGGAAACCTCCTGCTGGTTCCCACTTACCACCAAGGTGTCTCCGGTACAGAATGTACTCTGGCTGGGGCACCTCAGCGTCCATCACCAATAGTGCCTCAGTGGCACCACTACTGACAGAGCTGGCCCAGTCCTGAAGGACATACACACAAACGAGGAGCAAGAATAGGCCATTCAGCCCCTCGAGGCTATTCTGTCATTTAATAAGATCATGGCTGATCTGATAGTAAACTTAAGTCTGTATCCTGCCTATCTCTGATAACCTATCACTCCCTTACTTACAAAGAATCTGTCCACCTCTGCCTTAAAATATTCAAAGACTCTGCTTCCACCACCTTTTGAGGAAGAGAATTCCAGAGACGCGCAACCCTCTGAAGGTAAACATCTCCCCTCATCTCTGTTTTAAATGAGTGACCCCTTATTTCTAAACAGTGACCTCCAGTTCTAGATTCTTCCACAAGAGGAAACACCCTCTCCACATCCACCCTGTCAATACCCTTCAGACTGTTTATATGTTTCAAACAAGTCAACTCTTACACTTCTAAACTCCAGCGAATACAAGCCTAACCTGTCCAGTCTCTCCACATAAGACAACCCACCCGCCCATTCCTGGTATTAGTCTGCTAAACCTTCTCTGACCTGCATCAGGCGACCAATACTGTAGACAAAAGTCCAAACATGGTCTCACTGACGCACTGTACAACTGAAGCATAACCTCCCTACTTTTACAATTGTCCATGACAGCATTGGTAGGAGTTTCCACCATGCAGTGGTTGTGAAGTCTTGTCTTCACATTGAGGATAGCCTCCATCGTGTTGTGTGGCACTACCACCGTGCTAAATGGAATAGACTTTGATCAGATCTAGCAACTCAAGACTGGGTATCCATGAGGTGGTGTGGGCCATCAGCAGAATTGTACACAATCTCATGGCCCGGCATATCCCCCACTCTACCATTACCTCGAGAGGGATTAACCCTGGCTCAATGGAGAGTGCAGGAGGGCATGCCAGGACCAACACCAGATATACCTAAAAATGAGATATAAACCTAATGAAGCTACTTGGTGCCAAACACCATAAGCAGCACGGGATATTCAGAGCCAAGCAAACCCACAACCAACAAATCAGATTTAAGCTCTGCTTCCCTGCCATATCCAGCTGTGAATGGTGGTGGACAATTAAACAACTGACTGGAGGAGGAGGCTCCACAAATATCCCCATCCTCAATGATGGAGGAGCCCAGCACATCAGTATAAAAGGTAAGGCTGAAACATTCGCAGTAATCTTCAGCAAGGCGTGCCAAGTGGATGATCCACCTCTGCCTCCTCCAGCGATCGGGAGGCCGGCAGCTACTCGGCACTGACAGATCGGCACATGCGGAATGGCCCACTCTGCGCTATGCTGCCGGCCTCTCCAGTGGGAGAGGCCCCGACCACTGATTTTCAATGTGAATCTCACTCAGGCTGTCTGTGCATCAGAGTGCGGGAGATTCAGTTTAAAACTCCCGCTGAAAAGAGCAGCAGGTTTTATTCCTGTTTTTACATGAATTCAACACTTGGAATTTTTTTGAGAGAATTCCACCCATAAATAACTTTCACATTTCCCTACATTTGTCTGTCATCTTGTTGCCTACTCTCTTAACCTGTCTATATCTCTTGCGGCCTCTCTTGTTCTTCCCACAGCTCACCTCCTTCCCACCTAGCTTTGCATCATCAGCAAACCTAGATACATTCCTCTCTGTCTCTTCCTGTAAGTCATTAATATAGATTGTAGAAAGCTGAGGCCACAGCACTGACCCTTGTGGTATCCACTAATTACCATCTGCCAACTTGAAGTCCCATTTATGCCCACTCTCTGCTTCCTATCTGTTAACTAATCCGCTATCCATGATGAAATATCCCCTCTAGCTCCATACGCACCTATTGTGCCTATCAACCTTTTGTGTGGCACATTATTGAAAGCCTTTTGGAAATCCAGGTATACGGCATCTACTGGTTCCCCTTTATCTACCTTATTAGTTACATCCTCAAAAACCTCCAATAAATTTGTTAAACAGGATTTCACTGATTTAAAACCATGTTGACTTGTTCTGATCGTGCTGTGCTTTTCTAAGTGCATTGTTAATACTTAAGAATAGATTCCAGCATTTTCCCAACAACTGACATTAGGGGAACTGGCCTGTAATTCCCTGTTTCCTGTCTCCCTCCTTTCTTGAAATGTGGTGTAATATTTGCCAACTTCCAATCTGATGAGACCATTCCTGAAACCAATTAATTCTGGAAAATCACAGCCAATGCATCCATTATCGCTGCAATTATCTCCTTCAGAACCTGATGATGTAGGCCATCAGGCCCCAGGGATTTGTCACATGTTAGTTCCTTACATTGCTCCAATATTACTTCTCTATTGATATTAATTTCCCTAATTTCCTTACTCATGGGGAAAGTAAACCACTTAGCCAAGCTGTTCCAGTTACAGCTACAACACTGGCATCTACCCGGCAATGTGGAAAATTACCCAGGCATGTCCTGTCTGCAAAAACCAGGACAAATCCAACCCAGCTAATTACCGCCCCATCCGTCTACTCTCGATCATCAGTAAAGTGATGGAAGGGGTCATTAGCAGCACTATCAAGCAGCACTTACTCAGCAATAACCTGCTCACTGAGGCTCAGTTTGGGTTCTGTTAGGGTCACTCAGCTCCTGACCTCATTACAAACATTGTCAAAAGAGCTGAACTCCGGATGTGAGTCGAGAGTGGCTGCCCTTGACATCGATGCAGCAACGAGTGTGGCATCAAGGAACCCTCACAAACTGGAGTCAATGGAAATTAGGGTAACTCATCACTGGTTAGAGTCATACCTGGCATAAAGGAAGATGATTGTCGATCATATCAGTTCCAGGACATCACTGCCAGAGTTCCTCAGGTTAGTGTCCGAGACACAACCATCTCCAGCTGCTTCGTCAATGACCTTCCAGCATAAGGTGGATATGGTGACTATTGCACAATGTTCAGCAGCATTTGCGACTTCTCCAATTCCATACCAAGTAATATTATTGCCACACAAGTGCCAGGCAATGGCCATCTCCAACAAGAGAGAATCTAACCAATGCCCCTTGACATTCAATGGCATTATCATAACTGAATCCCCCGTTATCAACATCCTGGGGGGGGTTACCAGTGACCAGAAACTGAATGGACTAACCATATAAATACTGTGGCTACCAGAGCAGGCCAGTGGCTGGGAATTCTGCAGAGATTAACCCCCCCCCCCGCACCCACCACACACCACCACCCCCAAAAGCCTTTCCACTGTCCACAAGGCACAAGTCAGGAGTGTGATGGGATGCTCTCCACTTGCCTGGATAAACACAGCTCCAACAACACTCAATTAACTCGACACCATTCCAGGAAAGAGCAGTGCCACTCGATTGCTACCCTTTCCAGAAACATTCAATCCCTCCACCGGCAGCAGAGTGTACCATTTATAAGATGCACTGCAGGAACTTAGCAAGGTTCCTTAGGCAGCACCTTCCAATCCCATGACTGCTACCACCCAGAAGGACAAGGGCAGCAGATACCTGGGAACACCACTATCTGCAAGTCCCCTCCAACCCACTCGCCATCCTGACTTGGAAATATATCACCGTTCCTTCACGGTTGCTGGGTCAAAATCCTGGAACTCTCTCCCTAACAGCACTGTGGGTGTACCTACACCATAGCGACTGCAGCAGCTCAAGAAGCAGCTCACCAGCTCCTTCTCAAGAGGCAATTAGGGATGGGCAATAAAGACTGGCCTGGCTAGCAAAACCCACAGTCATGGAAAGAATAAAAGAAACCGAACGTTATGTTGGGTGAAAGATAGGAGAACTTTGAACTAGTGGAGTGTATTGTAATTTTACACAGCCACCTTCTCCTGATTCTTCCTTCCAGCCGTTCATCAGTTACATTTTTAGCTTTTATGGAAAGGTCAGTAACCTGAAACTTGAACCAATTTCCGCTCTCCACAGGCCCTGCCTGACCTGCTGAGTGTTTCTCACACATTCTGATCAGATTCTATCAGCTGCATTACTTATCATTGTCCCTTTGTTCTGACGCTTTTTTTTCGCGTTGTCTTTCTTTAAAAAGACATTTTCAAATATAAGACGCTTGGCACTTTTTATAAATCACATCCTTCCATTCCACAATTAACCCCCACCGTCCAGGAGTCTGTGTATTCATTCTGACTTTGCCTTCTCGAGGCACTAACGCTCGACTGAGTCGGAATGCTGCAGGGGGGGTGGGAGGCGGTTACTCTGCAAGTTGTGGATTAACTGCTTGTCAGATACCAATTGCTCCTGGATGTGTGGGCGGGAGTTCAGGGCAGTGCGCTTTGTATTCAGCCACATGGCTTGTTTAAAAAAATGCCTGCACTTTCTTCAATCTCCCGACACGGTTGATTCTTCCATTGAGTTTGGGTTAAACAATATTGGAATTATGTTGCTAATTACTTAACTGGGAGGTGGTGTGGGGCCTGGGTGAGCAGTATAGCCATGTGGGGTTAGTGGGGGAGGGTGGCGATGGAGTCTTGGCTGCTGCAAGCACAATCTCCCTCTCATTCTGTCTGGTGGCCACTGTGCACTGTCTTGCTTGTGCTCTGTGGCACATGCGTTCCCTCTAGATTCCTCCTCACCCGGCCTCAGCGCCCCCCTCCCGAAGTGATGGCTAAAAGACGTGACAAGCTCTCCACTTCTGCTCATGGAAATTAGGAATCCGAGGTAATCTTCTCCTCCAGCAGCTGACGAGATGCATTATAAATGACTTAGTCATTGGAATATAAATATCACTGACCTCACAGACCCCACGCTCTCCTCCCCCAGCGCGGAGACAGCGTGTTTTTAGCTTTGTGACAATGAAGAGATTTCTAAGGTGCTGATGTTGGGAGGTGCTGATTGCTCCCGGTGTAAATATCTCCCCTGTGTGTTGGGGATCTTTGTGATTCAGCTGCTGGAGAGGGAGAATGCACGCGTTTTGAAATCTGCTCCTTGGGTTGGGATTAGTCCATCAGGAAATCAATTCCAGTGCAGACTGGGGTTTGACAAGATGCAACCTGATTGGTAACTGTGTCCCAGTTTGTGTTGCTCTAATCTGCTACTCTGACACGGAGTACATTAGCAATGATTAATTGATTAAGTAGTGGGTTGTTGTCTTTTAGTGTAGTTCAGTAGCGCTGACAGAGTGCGATGTCTTTAGTGTCTAAGATCTGTTCCTTAGTCCTTTCTCCCCAGAATAAAAAGTGAAATAGCACAGATGCTGACAGGGAAATGGTAAAGCAGCCAACAGGGCAGGCAAAACCTGTCTGATACCGAAACCTGCAGAGAGCTGGAATTACAGGGGAGAAAGGATAGAATCTCAGAGTTAGAGCTCGGACATTCAAGACATTTTCACACACGATGGAGTGGAAATCGGAAACAGTCTTTCCCTAAAAAAGGCTGTGGGTGCTGGGGGTGATTGATATTCGTGAGATTGAGATGGATATCTTCTTGTTGGGTCAAGCTATTATGGGATGTGGAGCAAAGATGGGTAAATAGAATTGAGGTACACATCAGCCATGATCTAATTTGGCAGGTGGAAAGGCTCAAGGTCTAAATGACCCCGAGGAGGGAAAATGGGGAACACACAATGAAAACCCACAAATATGCGCACACGCACATGCACACGCATACACACATGAAGCTAGTTTATAAAGCGCTTGGATGCAGAACAAGTGATGACAAGTGATCGGGGCAGCATGGTGGCACAGTGGTTAGCACTGCTGCCTCACAGCACCAGGGGTCCGGGTTCAATTCCGGCCTTGGGTCACTGTCTGTGCAAAGTCTGAACGTTCTCCCCGTGTCTGCATGGGTTTCCTCCGGGTGCTCCGGTTGCCTCCCACAGTCCAAAGATGTTTCGATTAGTTGGATTAGCCATGCTAAATGCAGCAAGTTAAGGGGATAGAGGGGAGGGACTGGATGGGGTGCTGTTTCTGAGAGTCGGTACAGACTCGATGGGCCGGATGGCCTCTTTCTGTAAGGATTCTATTCTGTGGCTCTAGCGATGTGTACATGAGAGGAAAGTTTAGAAATGTAAGACAGTGGAAAAGCTGAAGGGAGGGGCTGTAGAACGGGAGCTGTGTAAAGCTGGCAAACTGGGGCAGACTCCTGCAGCCCAGGAAAATGGATGGGAGGCAGGATGGAGCAGATCGGCATTCTGGGTGCTGAACATCCCAGCATGCACCATTCCAATGGGGGACTTCCCACCCCAACTCGCTCCCCTCCCGAACCTTTTGGAGTGTGGACAGAGTTGTGGACATGGCAATACAGGCTGTGTTAATGAAGTGGAAATCTGACCTGTGTGCAGTAGAGCAGACCCCTTCTCATTGCCTCCCGCTGAAACAGTGCTAAACTCTGGGGGGGTTATTACACTGGCACCCTTTTCCAAGCAGCAGGAAAGGTTATTTTTCTGCATTTCTCCGATACACTTTTCCATTGCAGTTTATTGAAAAGCCGCTGTATCAGCTCCCTGTTACTAACAATAATCACTGCTTCATTCTCAACAGCAACTCCCAATCACAGAATGGTTACAGCACAGGAGGAGGCCATTCGGCCTATCGAATCTGCACTTGCTCCCAAAAGGAGCAGTACACTTAATGCCATTCTCCCACCTTCGCCCTGTCCACCTGCATCATCTTCCTTTCCAGAAAACAATCTGAAAGCCTCGATTAAATCTGTCTCCACCACACTCTCAGAGAGTGCATTCCAGATCCTAACCACTCGCTGTATGAATCTGTCTCCACCACACTCTCAGACAGTACATTCCAGATCCTAACCACTCGCTGTGTGAATCTGTTTCCACCACACTCTCAGACAGTACATTCCAGATCCCAACCACTCGCTGTGTGAATCTGTCTCCACCACACTCTCAGACAGTACATTCCAGATCCTAATCACTCGCTGTGTGAATTTGTCTCCACCATACTCTCAGACAGTACATTCCAGATCCTAATCACTCGCTGTGTGAATTTGTCTCCACCACACTCTCAGACAGTACATTCCAGATCCTAATCACTCGCTGTGTGAATTTGTCTCCACCACACTCTCAGACAGTACATTCCAGATCCTAATCACTCACTGTGTAAAGGGTTCGCCTCATGTCACCGTTGCTCCTTTTGCCAGTTACCTTCAATCTGTAACCTCTCTTTCTCGACCCTTCCCCCAATGGGATGAGCTTCTCCCTATCTGCGCTATGATTCTGTATTATTTCAGCTTTCTCTTTGAGGAAGAAAGTCCTACCTCTCCAATCTATCTACATAACTGGAGTTTTCACCCTGGTCCTATTGTGAATCTTTTCTGCACCTTCACATCTTCCTGACGTGGTGTGGTGTCAGAACTGGCCACAGTGCTCCAGCTGAGGCTGAACCAGTCTTTTATACAAGCTTTTCAAAGCCCCCTTCTGTCTTCTTTGCCCTTATTAATAAACCCAAAGATGCTGAACACTTCATTAACTGCTCTCTCAATCTGTCCTGCCACCTTCACTGATTTTTGCATGCTCACACCCAGATCCCTCTGCTGCTTTAGAATTATATCCATTATTTTATTTTGCCTCTCCACATTCTTTGCACTAAAATGAATCACTTCACATTTCCCTGCATAAAATGTTATCAGCCGCGTTGTACAGCTGTCTGTCCAGCTGAAGGTTCCACACTATCCTTTGGATAGTTCACAAAGCTGCAGCTTCTGTAAATGTTGCCATGTGGCTGAATGGCTCCCTCCTGTTGCTGGGTGATTGGAACAGTGTCAGTGTGGCTCAGTGGGTGATGCTGAGTCTCTGAGTCCGTGGGCTGTGGATTGAGATCCCAATTAACATTAACAATTAACAGATCCTAACCCCCAACCCCTAACACCATGGGCTCTTAACTTATTGAACAATCTCCAATGCGGCACCTTGTCAAAGGCCTTCTGGAAATCTAAATAAATCACATCCACTGGTTCTCCTTTATCTAACTTCCTTGTTACCTCCTCAAAGAACTCTTAACAGACTTGTCAGACATGACCTCCCCTTGACAAAGCCTTGCTGACTCAGTCGTACTTTATCATGCACTTCCAAGTGCTCCGCGATCTCTGGGATGTACTTCTGAGGCTGTATAAGGCTCTGGTCAGACTCCATTTGGAATATTGTGAGCAGTTTTGGACCCCATATCTAAGGAAGGATGTGCTGGCCTTGCAAAGGGTCCAGAGGAGGTTCACAAGAATTATCCCTGGAATGAACAGCTTGTCGTATGAGGAATGGTTGAGGACTCTGAGTCTGTACTCGTTGGAGTTTAGAAGGATGAGGTAGGATCTTATTGAAACTTACAGGATACTGCGTGGCCTGGATAGAGTGACATGGAGAGGATGTTTCCGCTAGTGGGAAAAACTAGAACCCGAGGGCACAGCCTCAGGCTAAAGGGACGATCCTTTAAAACAGAGATGAGGAGGAATTTCTTCACCAGAGAGTGGTGAATCTGTGGAACTCTTTACCGCAGAAGGCTGTGGAGGCCAGGTCATTGAGTGTCTTTAAGACAGAGATAGATAGCTTCTTGATGAATAAGGGGATCAGGAGTTATGGGGAAAAGGCAGGAGAATGGTGATGAGAGAAATATCAGCCACGATTGAATGGCGGAGCAGACTCGATGGGTCGAGTGGCCTAATTCTGCTCCTATTGCTTATGGTCTAATTATCGAGATTTGAGCAGTAAAACTGAGCTGGTATTCCAGTGCTTATTGCCGGAGGTAGATGTGGGATGTTAAATTGAGGTCTTGGGTGGAGATTCTGCAGGCACTTATCAAAGAACATAGAACATTACAGCGCAGTACAGGCCCTTCGGCCCTCAATGTTGTGCCGACCTGTGAAACCAATCTAAAGCCCATCTAACCTACACTATTCCAATATCATCCATATGTTTATCCAATAACCCTTTAAATGCCCTTTAGAACCGGGGATTTCACCCCAGTGTCCCGGCCAATATTTATTCCTCAATCAACGTCACAAAGTTATTTAGTCTTTTTCACATTGCTGTTTGTGAGTATTGAACGCCGTGTTTCCTACAATACAACAGCGACCAGTACCTCACTGACTGGAAAGTGCATTGGGACGGACCGAGATAAATTCAAGTCTGTGCTTTCTTTATCGTTGCTGTATATATTCGATCGTTCGACCGAGTCTGGGTTTTAATGCTCAGAGCAACAGGAAACTGCTTTGTCTTTTCAGGTGGCGGAGGTGCTGAAGAAGCTGCAGCCGGACATGCTCCTCACGCTGGTACGTACCTGTGCGGGGTGAGTGTGTGTATCTGTGCGGGGTGAGTGTGTGTATCTGTGCGGGGTGAGTGTGTGTACCTGTGCGGGGTGAGTGTGTGTATCTGTGCGGGGTGAGTGTGTGTATCTGTGCGGGGTGAGTGTGTGTATCTGTGCGGGGTGAGTGTGTGTATCTGTGCGGGGTGAGTGTGTGTATCTGTGCGGGGTGAGTGTGTGTACCTGTGCGGGGTGAGTGTGTGTATCTGTGCGGGGTGAGTGTGTGTATCTGTGCGGGGTGAGTGTGTGTATCTGTGCGGGGTGAGTGTGTGTATCTGTGCGGGGTGAGTGTGTGTATCTGTGCGGGGTGAGTGTGTGTATCTGTGCGGGGTGAGTGTGTGTATCTGTGCGGGGTGAGTGTGTGTATCTGTGCGGGGTGAGTGTGTATCTGTGCGGGGTGAGTGTGTGTATCTGTGCGGGGTGAGTGTGTGTATCTGTGCGGGGTGAGTGTGTGTATCTGTGCGGGGTGAGTGTGTGTATCTGTGCGGGGTGAGTGTGTGTATCTGTGCGGGGTGAGTGTGTATCTGTGCGGGGTGAGTGTGTGTATCTGTGCGGGGTGAGTGTGTGTATCTGTGCGGGGTGAGTGTGTGTATCTGTGCGGGGTGAGTGTGTGTATCTGTGCGGGGTGAGTGTGTGTATCTGTGCGGGGTGAGTGTGTGTATCTGTGCGGGGTGAGTGTGTATCTGTGCGGGGTGAGTGTGTGTATCTGTGCGGGGTGAGTGTGTGTATCTGTGCGGGGTGAGTGTGTGTGTCTGTGCGGGGTGAGTGTGTGTATCTGTGCGGGGTGAGTGTGTGTATCTGTGCGGGGTGAGTGTGTGTGTCTGTGCGGGGTGAGTGTGTGCGTCTGCGGGGTGAGTGTGTATCTGTGCGGGGTGAGTGTGTGTATCTGTGCGGGGTGAGTGTGTGTATCTGTGCGGGGTGAGTGTGTGTATCTGTGCGGGGTGAGTGTGTGTATCTGTGCGGGGTGAGTGTGTGTATCTGTGCGGGGTGAGTGTGTGTGTCTGTGCGGGGTGAGTGTGTGTATCTGTGCGGGGTGAGTGTGTGTGTCTGTGCGGGGTGAGTGTGTGCGTCTGCGGGGTGAGTGTGTATCTGTGCGGGGTGAGTGTGTGTATCTGTGCGGGGTGAGTGTGTGTATCTGTGCGGGGTGAGTGTGTGTATCTGTGCGGGGTGAGTGTGTGTATCTGTGCAGGGTGAGTGTGTGTATCTGTGCGGGGTGAGTGTGTGTGTCTGTGCGGGGTGAGTGTGTGTATCTGTGCGGGGTGAGTGTGTGTGTCTGTGCGGGGTGAGTGTGTGCGTCTGCGGGGTGAGTGTGTATCTGTGCGGGGTGAGTGTGTGTATCTGTGCGGGGTGAGTGTGTGTATCTGTGCGGGGTGAGTGTGTGTATCTGTGCGGGGTGAGTGTGTGTATCTGTGCAGGGTGAGTGTGTGTATCTGTGCGGGGTGAGTGTGTGTATCTGTGCGGGGTGAGTGTGTGTATCTGCGGGGTGAGTGTGTGTATCTGCGGGGTGAGTGTGTGTATCTGTGCGGGGTGAGTGTGTGTATCTGTGCGGGGTGAGTGTGTATCTGTGCGGGGTGAGTGTGTGTATCTGTGCGGGGTGAGTGTGTATCTGTGCGGGGTGAGTGTGTGTATCTGTGCGGGGTGAGTGTGTGTATCTGCGGGGTGAGTGTGTGTATCTGTGCGGGGTGAGTGTGTATCTGCGGGGTGAGTGTGTGTATCTGCGGGGTGAGTGTGTGTATCTGTGCGGGGTGAGTGTGTGTATCTGCGGGGTGAGTGTGTATCTGTGCGGGGTGAGTGTGTGTATCTGTGCGGGGTGAGTGTGTATCTGTGCGGGGTGAGTGTGTGTATCTGTGCGGGGTGAGTGTGTATCTGTGCGGGGTGAGTGTGTGTATCTGTGCGGGGTGAGTGTGTGTATCTGCGGGGTGAGTGTGTGTATCTGTGCGGGGTGAGTGTGTATCTGTGCGGGGTGAGTGTGTATCTGTGCGGGGTGAGTGTGTGTATCTGCGGGGTGAGTGTGTGTATCTGTGCGGGGTGAGTGTGTGTATCTGTGCGGGGTGAGTGTGTGTATCTGTGCAGGGTGAGTGAGTATCTGTGCGGGGTGAGTGTGTGTATCTGTGCGGGGTGAGTGTGTGTATCTGTGCGGGGTGAGTGTGTATCTGTGCGGGGTGAGTGTGTCTGTCTGCGGGGTGAGTGTGTGTATCTGTGCGGGGTGAGTGTGTGTGTCTGCGGGGTGAGTGTGTGTATCTGTGCGGGGTGAGTGTGTGTATCTGTGCGGGGTGAGTGTGTGTATCTGTGCGGGGTGAGTGTGTGTATCTGTGCGGGGTGAGTGTGTGTATCTGTGCGGGGTGAGTGTGTGTATCCGCGGGGTGAGTGTGTGTATCTGTGCGGGGTGAGTGTGTGTATCTGTGCGGGGTGAGTGTGTGTATCTGTGCGGGGTGAGTGTGTGTATCTGTGCGGGGTGAGTGTGTGTATCTGTGCGGGGTGTGTGTGTGTATCTGTGCGGGGTGTGTGTGTGTATCTGTGCGGGGTGAGTGTGTGTATCTGTGCGGGGTGAGTGTGTGTATCTGTGCGGGGTGAGTGTGTGTATCTGTGCGGGGTGAGTGTGTGTATCTGTGCGGGGTGAGTGTGTGTATCTGTGCGGGGTGAGTGTGTGTATCTGTGCGGGGTGAGTGTGTGTATCTGTGCGGGGTGAGTGTGTGTATCTGTGCGGGGTGAGTGTGTGTATCTGTGCGGGGTGAGTGTGTGTATCTGTGCGGGGTGAGTGTGTGTATCTGTGCGGGGTGAGTGTGTGTATCTGTGCGGGGTGAGTGTGTATCTGCGGGGTGAGTGTGTGTATCTGCGGGGTGAGTGTGTATCTGTGCGGGGTGAGTGTGTGTGTCTGCGGGGTGAGTGTGTATCTGTGCAGGGTGAGTGTGTATCTGTGCGGGGTGAGTGTGTGTATCTGTGCGGGGTGAGTGTGTGTATCTGTGCGGGGTGAGTGTGTATCTGTGCGGGGTGAGTGTGTCTGTCTGCGGGGTGAGTGTGTGTATCTGTGCGGGGTGAGTGTGTGTGTCTGCGGGGTGAGTGTGTGTATCTGTGCGGGGTGAGTGTGTATCTGTGTGGGGTGAGTGTGTGTATCTGTGCGGGGTGAGTGTGTGTATCTGTGCGGGGTGAGTGTGTGTATCTGTGCGGGGTGAGTGTGTGTATCTGTGCGGGGTGAGTGTGTGTATCTGTGCGGGGTGAGTGTGTGTATCTGTGCGGGGTGAGTGTGTGTATCTGTGCGGGGTGAGTGTGTATCTGCGGGGTGAGTGTGTGTATCTGCGGGGTGAGTGTGTATCTGTGCGGGGTGAGTGTGTGTATCTGCGGGGTGACAGTGTGTATCTGTGCGGGGTGAGTGTGTATCTGCGGGGTGAGTGTGTGTATCTGCGGGGTGAGTGTGTGTATCTGTGCGGGGTGAGTGTGTATATTTGTGCGGGGTGAGTGTTTATCTGCGGGGTGAGTGTGTGTATCTGCGGGGTGAGTGTGTGTATCTGTGCGAGGTGACTGTGTGTATCTGTGTGGGGTGAGTGTGTATCTGCGTGAGGTGAGTGTGTATCTGCAGGGTGAGTGTGTGTATCTGTGCGGGGTGAGTGTGTGTATCTGTGCGGGGTGAGTGTGTGTATCTGTGCGGGGTGAGTCTGTGTATCTGCGGGGTGAGTGTGTGTATCTGTGCGGGGTGAGTGTGTGTATCTGTGCGGGGTGAGTATGTGTATCTGTGCGGGGTGAGTGTGTGTATCTGTGCGGGGTGAGTGTGTGTATCTGTGCGGGGCGAGTGTGTGTATCTGTGCGGGGTGAGTGTGTGTATCTGTGCGGGGTGAGTGTGTGTATCTGTGCGGGGTGAGTGTGTGTATCTGTGCGGGGTGAGTGTGTGTATCTGTGCGGGGTGAGTGTGTGTATCTGTGCGGGGTGAGTGTGTGTATCTGCGGGGTGAGTGTGTGTATCTGTGCGGGGTGAGTGTGTGTATCTGTGCGGGGTGAGTGTGTGTATCTGCGGGGTGAGTGTGTGTATCTGTGCGGGGTGAGTGTGTGTATCTGTGCGGGGTGAGTGTGTGTATCTGTGCGGGGTGAGTGTGTATCTGTGCGGGGTGAGTGTGTGTATCTGTGCGGGGTGAGTGTGTGTATCTGTGCGGGGTGAGTGTGTATCTGTGCAGGGTGAGTGTGTGTATCTGTGCGGGGTGAGTGTGTATCTGTGCGGGGTGAGTGTGTGTATCTGTGCGGGGTGAGTGTGTGTATCTGTGCGGGGTGAGTGTGTGTATCTGTGCGGGGAGAGTGTGTGTATCTGTGCGGGGTGAGTGTGTGTATCTGTGCGGGGTGAGTGTGTGTATCTGTGCGGGGTGAGTGTGTATCTGTGCGGGGTGAGTGTGTGTATCTGTGCGGGGTGAGTGTGTGTATCTGTGCGGGGTGAGTGTGTGTATCTGTGCGGGGTGAGTGTGTGTATCTGTGCGGGGTGAGTGTGTGTATCTGTGCGGGGTGAGTGTGTGTATCTGTGCGGGGTGAGTGTGTGTATCTGTGCGGTGTGAGTGTGTGTATCTGTGCGGGGTGAGTGTGTGTATCTGTGTGGTGTGAGTGTGTGTATCTGCGGGGTGAGTGTGTGTATCTGCAGTGTGAGTGTGTGTGTCTGTGTGGGGTGAGTGTGTGTATCTGTGCGGGGTGAGTGTGTGTATCTGTGCGGGGTGAGTGTGTGTATCTGTGCGGTGTGAGTGTGTGTATCTGTGCGGGGTGAGTGTGTGTATCTGTGCGGGGTGAATGGGGAAATGGGACATCCACGGAGTTAATGTGGAGCGTGATCGAGCTTGAGGTCGTTTATCTCGTGTTTCCTGTGGAGCTCTGGGTATTAGTGAGCATCCTCCTTGTGCGCTGGTAGTCTGGCTGTCGCCTGACTGCCCCGTTAGCGCTCGTCCTGTGGCCCTTCAGTTTTGTCAGATGATCTGATCTAACATGGACATCATAGACGTGTAGAAATACAACAGATGGTTTTGATCAGGGAACATCATTATCGGTTTGCCATTTTATAAATGGGTTTGTTACTGTGAATGTATTCCCTGTTAATGACATGACAAAGGGTTTCTAGAAGGAGCTTGTTCCCTTTGTGTAGCTGGGATTGTCACTCCTGTCTGAAAGAAAACATCTCCGTGTAGTTACCCAGGGACTGAAGTCGATGATCGTGATGTTTGCTGTTGTAAAAAGCAGCTGTGGAGAGTTTGTGTGCCAGGCCATTGGCTGAATAAATCTTTGCTCATTTTGCAAAATGCCACAAATGTTTATCGATTCTGTGATGCTCTGCAAGTTCCTTTCCATGTAAACTGCAAACCATGGCCTTAACTATCTGCCTGCCTTCCCTCCCTCCCTCAGTCCCCTGCTCCCTCCTTCCTTCCCTCACTCCCTCCCTCAATTCCTCCCTCCCTCAGTCCCCTGCTCCCTCCTTCCTTCCCTCTGTCATTCCCTCGCTCCCTCCCTCGCTCCCTCCCTCGCTCACTCCCTCCCTCGCTCACTACCTCCCTTGCTCCCTCGCTCCCTCCCTCCCTCGCTCCCTCCCTCCCTCGCTCCCTCCCTCGCTCCCTCCCTCCCTCGCTCCCTCCCTCGCTCACTCCCTCCCTCGCTCACTCCCTCCCTCCCTCCCTCCCTCACTCCCTCCCTCCATACTTCATCTGCCTCAGTTCCAATAAAGAGACAAGTTAGGAGCTGGAGTGAGCCAATCGGCCCCGCGAACCTGCTCTGCCATTCAACATGATTATTGGCTGATCTGATTGTAACTTGAACCCCACATTCCCAATAACCTTTCACCCCCAATAACCTTTCACCCCCTTGTTAATCAAGAACATATCTAGCTTAAAACTATTCAAAGATTCTGCTCTACTGCCTTTTGATTAAGAGTTCTGAAGACCCACCACCCTCAGAGAGAAAAAAATTCTCATCACCTCTGTCTTTAATGAACGACCCCTTATTTTTAAACAAAGACCCCCTGGTTCTAAATTCACCCACATGAGGAATCATCCTCTCCACATCCACCCTGTCAATACCCCTCAGGATCTTAAAGGTTTTAATCAAGTCGCCTCTTACTCTCCTAAACTCTGGTGGATACAAACCTAATCTTTCCTCATAAGACAACCTGCAAATTCCTGGTATTAGTCTGGTAAACCTTCTTTGAACTGCTAAGTCTCAGGCCACTGCACCCTCTCACCATTTAGATAATAAGCCTCATTTTTATTCTTCCTGCCAAACTGAACAATTTCACACTTGCCCACATTATACTCCATTTGCCAGATCTTTGCTCACTCACCTCACCTATCCATGTCCCTTTGTAGCCTCCATATGTCCACTTCACTATTTACTTTCCTACCTATCTCTGTGTCGTCAGCAAATTCCACAACCAGATCTTCAATCCCTTCTTCCAAGTCATAGAAATCATAGAAACCCTACAGTGCAGAAGGAGGCCATTCGGCCCATCGAGTCTGCACCGACCACAATCCCACCCAGGCCCTACCCCCACATATTTACCCACTAATCCCTCTAACCTACGCATCTCAGGACTCTAAGGGGCAATTTTTAACCTGGCCAATCAACCTAACCCGCACATCTTTGGACTGTGGGAGGAAACCGGAGTACCCGGAGGAAACCCACGCAGACACGAGGAGAATGTGCAAACTCCACACAGACAGTGACCCGAGCCGGGAATCGAACCCGGGACCCTGGAGCTGTGAAGCAGCAGTGCTAACCACTGTGCTACCGTGCCGCCCTTGTCATTGATATAAACTGTAGTAAGTTGAGGCCCCGGCACTGATCCCTGTGGCACACCCCTCATCACATTCTGCCAAGCAGAAAAGACCCATTTATGTTTACTGTGAGTTTAGGACGTAAATGTGGAAAATTAAATGGTTATCTGTTATTATTTCAGCGAGGCATGAACACAGATAGTGGGCACACTACTCGAGAAGCCTCATTTGATGGAATCAGTCAGTAAGTGCTCTATAATAGCCTTTGTTCTTTCATTATTGGTATAATTAAATGATTAAAGTTAATTGCTTAACTGCACATCCAGGGCACGTTGTGACTTTACAAACTCTTGCAGATTAATTCCTTTTTCACTCTGGTCGTCACTAGTTGAGGCAGTAATACAGTCCACGCTGGTGCGAAGGGCACTTCTCCAAATCCTTGCATTATAACTGAGATTAATACCGATTTTAACGATCAGACATAACAGTTGCATGAGTGTGCATTGTGAATGAGAGAGATGGGGGTCTCTGTTTCACTCGAGGTAGTACACCTGACCCCTGAAAATTGTGGGTTCAAGTCTCAGGTGGGATTTGAGCCCAGAACGAGGGAGTGCTGCTTTGGTCAGAGGTGCCATTTTTAAGGAATGTCCAGGTGAACATTAAAGAATCCGCTGTTCATGGAATCCCTACAGTGCAGAAAGAGGCCGTTTGGCCCATCGAACCTGCACCAGGGCAATCCCACCCCAGCCCTATCGTATTTACCCTACTAAGGGGCAATTCAGCGTGGCCAACCCACCTAACCTGCACATCTTTGGACTGTGGGTGGAAACCGGAGCACCCGGAGGAAACCCACGCAGACACGGGGAGAACGTGCAAACTCCACACAGACAGTGACCCGAGCCGGGAATCGAACCCGGGTCCACGGTGCTGTGAGGCAGCAGCGCTGACCACTGTGACACTGTGTCCTGTTCAAAGAGCAAGAAGTTCCCGGGTCAAAACCAGCATTCCTTTCTCTGTCAAAACATTCAAAAGTAGATTCGCTGTTTGACCCAGGGATCTCGCTGTGCAAATCGACAGTTCCCTACCTATGTGACTGCAATTCAAGCATAATTTGTGGCATCTAAAACATGACCAATGCATGTTTGTTAATCTTTAGCAAGTATCTTCAGTTGGCTCACTACAGGAGTTGTTTCTGCATCAGCTTTTACAGAGATGATAATTAACCCAAATGTTCAGATATACGGACTATAAAAAAAATCCTGTTAATCGCTCATTAACCTTGGAACTTGGACACTTATTGACGATATCCACCTCCTTGAAACATTAACTGTTTGGGAGTTCACAAAGCCACAAGGGCAAGTAGGGAAAGTGGAAGGTAAGGGGGAGGTTAATGTAAGCCAGCTGGGACTTACTTAATGAGGGATGTACATGGATTGGAAGCAATTCCAAGGCAGATTCCTGGGATGACGGGGTTAGTCTTATGGGGAAAGGTGGAGCAGATTAGGCCTAAACTCATTGGAAGAGTGAGAGTTGATCTTATTGAAATGTATCAGATTCTGAGGGAGTTGACAGGGTGGATACTGAGAGGGTGTTTCCCCTCGTGTAGGAATCTCGAACTTGCACGGTTTAAAGATCAGGACTTTCCCATTTATGTTGGAGAAGAGGAGCAGTTTCTTCTCTCTGAGACTCGTTTAGTGTTTGGAATTCTCTCCCAGAGCCAGCAGTGGAGGCTGGATCCCTCAATATATTCAAGGCTGAATTAGACAGATTTTTGATTGACGGTTTAAAGTTTTAAAGTTTATTTATTAGTGTCACAAGTAGGCTTACATTAACACTGCAATGAAGTTACTGAGAAAATCCCCTAGTCGCCACACTCCGGCACCTGTTCGGGTACACCGAGGGAGAATTTAGCATGGCCAATGCACCCTAACCAGCACGTCTTTTGGACTGTGAGAGGAAACCGGAGCACCCGGAGGAAACCCACGCAGACACGGGGAGAACGTGCAGACTACACACAGACAGTGACCCAAGCCGGGAATTGAACCCAGGTCTCTGGCGCTGTGAGGTAGCAGTGCTAACCACTGTGCCACCATGCCGTCGAAGATGATGAGGGGGGAAGAAAGGAAAGTGGAGTTAAGACCATAATTCGATCAGCCGCGATATTACTGAATGGCAGAGCAGGCTTGAGGGAACCAAACGGCCTGCTCCTGCTCCTATTTCTTATGAAATGTTTGAGATGGGGCTTCACACTATCCATGAGGAATAGACTATTCAGTCCCTTGAAGAAGAGTCATATGGACTTGAAACGTTAACTCTCTCCACAGACACTGCCAGACCGGCTGAGTTTATCCAGCATTTTCTGTCTTTATTTTATTTCAGATTTCCAGCATCTGCAGTATTTTTGCTGTGATTCAGTCCCTTGATCCTGTTCTGCTGTTCAGATGGATCATTGCTGATCTGTATCACAATTCCATCTACCACCTGGGTTCTGTAATCCTTAACATCTTTGTTTAACTAAAGTCTATTAAGCTCATAGAATCATAGAATCCCTACAGTACAGAAAGAGGCCATTCGGCCCATCGAGTCTGCACCGACCACAATCCCACCCAGGCCCTACCCCCATATCCCTACATATTTTACCCACTAATCCCTCTAACCTACCCATCTCAGGACACTAAGGGGCAATTTTAGCATGGCCAATCAACCTAACCCGCACATCTTTGGACTCAGTTTTGAAATTTTCAATTGACACCCAGCCTCAAACGTTTGAGGAGGAGAATCATTTTAAACATCTGAGTTAGATCATTCCTTACTTTGCTGTACTTGATAGATTACAAGGCTAGGCTGTGCAATCTGCCCTTGGATTAACCCCCTTTGGCCATCCTATTATTCTGGAGACTCCAATTTGCACCCCCTCAAAAATCAGTATGTTCTTTCAGAGGTTCGTGGCCCCAGAATGTTAAGGTGAAGCTCTGTTTTGTAGGAATGGATATTTAATTTGGTAGGGTAGCATAATGGTAAGGTGAGTGGATGAGTAACCAGGATCCTGCCCTAGTCTTCCAGACGCAGGAGTTCAAATCCCAGCATGGCAACTGAGGGAATTTAAATTCAATTCATTAAGAAATCTAGAATAAGACACTGGTCTCATCAACAATCATGAAACTAGTAAAAAACCCACCTGGTTGTCTAACATCCTTTTAGCCAAAGGAATTTTCCAGCCTTAGTCTGGTCTACCCGTGATCCCAGATCCACAGTGATGTGATAGGCTCTTAACTGCCCAGTGAAATAACCTAGCAAGCCTCCCGGTTCTATCAAACTGCTACAGGAAAGCTACGCCACGTGGACGACAGTGAGAGGGCAGCGAGCTGGCTACCATCTTCTTGAGGAATGTTGGCCTCATCAGTGACGCACATTCCAAGAACAAATGTTTTTAAAAAGTGCAGAGATGCTAATTCTCCAACTTGTGAATATTTTAAAGTGAGTAATTTTTGGATCAGTCCAGTGTTTATATGCAGGGGGTGTGAGTGAAGTGTACACCGGGATAGGGCTGGGATCAGCAAGGTGTTCATTCAATTGTATCTGTATTAGGAGAGGGGAGTGTGCAGCGGGACCTGGGTGTCCTTGTGCCCCAGTCGCTGAAGGTAAGCATGCAGGTGCAGCAGGCGGTAAAGAAGGCAAATGGTATGTTGGCCTTCATAGTGACAGGTTTCGAGTACAGGAGCAGGGATGTCTTGCTGCAATTGTACAGGGCCTTGGCAAGGCCACACCTGGAATATTATCTGCGGTTTTGGTCTCCTTATCTGAGGAAGGATGTTCTTGCTCTAGAGGGAGTGCAGTGAAGGTTTACCAGGCTGATTTCTGGGACGGCAGGATTGATGTATAAGGAGAGATTGAGCCGGTTAGGATTGTAATCACTGGAGTTCAGAAGAATGAGGGGGATCTCATAGAAACCTTTAAAATTCTAACAGGACTAGACTGGTTAGTTGCAGGAAGGATGTTCCCGATGGTGAGGGTGTCCAGAACCAGGGGTCACAGTCTAAGGATACAATATAAAAGGAAACCTTTTAGGACAGAGATGAGGAGAAATCTCTTCACCCAGAGGGTGGTGAATGTGTGGAATTTGCTACCACAGAAAGTAGTTGAGGCCAAAACGTTGAATGTTTTCAAGAAGGAGTTGTGGCACTCGAGGCAAAGGGGATCAAAGGATATGGGGGGAAGATGGGATCAGGCTACTGAGTTGGATGATCAGCCATGATCATAATGAATGGCGGAGCAGGCTCAAGGGGCTGAATAGCCTCCTCCTGCTCCTATTTTCCATGTTTCTATGTATTTATGGGAGTCTTGGAGAGCGTGTCAATGACTAGTCTAGAGGATGGAATGTTAGTGCTAGAAGCTGTGTGTTGTTGGACATCTCTCATCGAGGACAAAGCAGCCCGATCCAGGAGCTGGAAATTAAATCCTGATCTGATCGCTGACGTCCTCCTCCCAGCTCTTCCTGCTGCTGCTTTTCTAACTCCAGCCTGGATTTGAAGTCACTCTGTACAAACTATCAAAGTAATTCATTCAATGCCGCAGTTTTATATTGGCCCCTGAGGGAAACATGACTAACTACTGCTTTCACTGTATCCTCTCTTCCCCAACTACAGCAAGAGATTATTCCATCTGTGGAAATTGTCTTCAGTTTGATTTATTAAAGGGATAACTTCAAGTAAGGCGGGTTTTAATATCCAGGGATAATACTGTCAGGTGGTACTAATTCCTGAAAATAATACCCAAGTCGTCTTGATCCAGTGGCATTGAGGATAATGCTAAGCTGCTTTCGTAGGCAGAGGGCAAAGAATTTCCTTCTGATTTTAAGAAGCGTATTCAGTAATTATACAGAGTTGCAATCCTATCATCACATTGGAACTCTCACGCCCACCGCAGTAAACTCTGCAGTTATGGGAGAAACACAGCAGCTCATTTGCACACAGCACAGTCCCACAAGTAACAATGTGATTAAAAGAAGCATTTGTATTTATATTTGTCTCGTAAGAGATGCTAAACCGAGGTCCCCTTTGCCCCCTCAGATGAACAGCAAGAGGCCACTTAACCCCCCGAGCCTCTTTGCCATTCATTCAGAACATGGCTGATCCAAGACTTAACTCCAAATGCCCTCCCTTAACACCACAGGCTACCAGAAATCTCCCTGTCTCAGTTTTAAAATCAACAATTAATCTTGCATCAGTTGCCACTTACAGAACGGCGTCTCAAACTTTCTTCCATCCTTTGCCTTGAAGTGATTCCTAATTTCACTCCAGGAAACTCTGGTTCTAATCCTGCTTTGCCCTCGGAACCCCAGCCAGCAGAAATACTTTCTATTTCCTCTATCTCCCTTAATATCTTGAAATCCTCAGTCAAACCGTCCCTTAACCATCAAAATTCCAGACAATATAACCCAAGTTTGTGTAATCTCCCCTCAGTTTGATCCTTGGAATTCAGTATTATTTCAGTGGATCTTAGCTGAACTCACTCCTGATGTATCCTGGGC
Organism: Mustelus asterias; assembly: GCF_964213995.1. Lineage (NCBI taxonomy): Eukaryota > Metazoa > Chordata > Chondrichthyes > Carcharhiniformes > Triakidae > Mustelus > Mustelus asterias. The sequence continues at coordinate 2,119,829 of NC_135804.1, read as the reverse complement.
GGCACGGTAGCACAGTGGTTAGCACTGCTGCTTCACAGCTCCAGGGACCTGGGTTCGATTCCCGGCTTGGGTCACTGTCTGTGTGGAGTTTGCACATTCTGTCTGTGTGGAGTTTGCACATTCTCCTCGTGTCTGCGTGGGTTTCCTCCGGGTGCTCCGGTTTCCTCCCACAGTCCAAAGATGTGCGGGTTAGGTTGATTGGCTATGCTAAAATTGCCCCTTAGTGTCCTGGGATGTGTAGGTTAGAGGGATTAGTGGGTAAAATATGTAGGGATATGGGAGTAGGGTCTGGGTGGGATTGTGGTCGGTGCAGACTCGATGGGCCGAATGGCCTCTTTCTGTACTGTCGGGTTTCTATGACCTTTCCCAGAACAGCTCACAGCGCTGTAGGTGGGGTCTGACCAAGGCTGGAGCATGACTTCCGCCCAACTTGTATATTTTAATCATTTAGATATAAAGGCCAGCTTTCCATTGTCTCCTTTCATTATTTTCTGTTGCTTTTTATGGCTCTTTAGTTTCCTACATTATAACAGTGACTACACTTCAAGAGTATTTAATTTGCTGGAAATGGCTTTGAGACAGTCAGTGGTCCTGGGAAGCACAATATAAACATCAGTCTTTTTTCTTTAACTGGACCTTCAACTCTCTTTGGGCTGCTACTGTTTTTACTTTTCATCATTGAGAAAGTACCTTGTTCTATCCTGATTAGGTTCAAATTGGATAACCTGATGTTTGTCTGCATTAAAATTCACTTCACAGTTTTGCCCATTCACTCCATCACTCAGTATCTCTGGATTTTTACACTTGCACCCACAGTGCTAGCAGTGCTGTCTGTTTTTATGTCAATGGCAAATTTGGTTTCACGGCTTTCTGTCCCATCATCTAAGTTGTTAATGAATATAGTGAATAGCTGACGCCCCAACACAGAACGTTACAGGACTCCAGTTGTCCCATCCTGCCAATTAGTGTTCTCTTGCTTCTCTTCCCGTACCTAGTGGTGTATGAGGCAGACAAAGCATGTGCACTTGACGTCTGTTTCCATGGCTCGTTTTCCTGGAACAGGTCACTAGCCTATCGCCAGAGACGAGAGCTTGAGGGGCGGTAACTCCACATCCAACATGGCTGACCAGGAGCCATTCCTGCTCCTTACCACCTGCTACAGGTGTGTTTGAAGGTTTTACAAGCTAATCTGTTTGGCTATGTTATTAAACACACTTCCCTGGCTATCCAGTCCCACAGTGGCACTTGACCCTGGACCTTCTGGCCCCATTCTCTCTCTCCTTCTGGCCCCATTCTCTCTCTCCTTCTGGCCCCATTCTCTCTCTCTCCTTCTGGCCCCATTCTCTCTCTCCTTCTGGCCCCATTCTCTCTCTCTCCTTCTGGCCCCATTCTCTCTCTCCTTCTGGCCCCATTCTCTCTCTCCCTCTGGCCCCATTCTCTCTCTCCTTCTGGCCCCATTCTCTCTCTCTCCTTCTGGCCCCATTCTCTCTCTCCTTCTGGCCCCATTCCCTCTCTCTCCTTCTGGCCCCATTCTCTCTCTCCTTCTGGCCCCATTCTCTCTCTCCTTCTGGCCCCATTCTCTCTCTCCTTCTGGCCCCATTCCCTCTCTCTCCTTCTGGCCCCATTCTCTCTCTCCTTCTGGCCCCATTCTCTCTCTCCTTCTGGCCCCATTCTCTCTCTCCTTCTGGCCCCATTCTCTCTCTCCCTCTGGCCCCATTCTCTCTCTCCCTCTGGCCCCATTCTCTCTCTCTCCTTCTGGCCCCATTCTCTCTCTCCTTCTGGCCGCATTCTCTCTCTCCTTCTGGCCCATTCTCTCTCTCTCCTTCTGGCCCCATTCTCTCTCTCCTTCTGGCCCCATTCTCTCTCTCCTTCTGGCCCCATTCTCTCTCTCCTTCTGGCCCCATTCCCTCTCTCTCCTTCTGGCCCCATTCTCTCTCTCCTTCTGGCCCCATTCTCTCTCTCCTTCTGGCCCCATTCTCTTTCTCCTGCTCAACCAATTTCCAACCCGGGTCAATAATTTGCCTTCGGTTTCATGAGCTTCAACTTTAGTTTCCAGGTCTCCTCAGAGGGACTTCATCAAATGTCTTCTGGAAGATCACATAAATAACATCCATAGACATTCACCTGTCAGATTCATCAGGTATGACCCACCCTTTACAAAACCATGCTGGATGCTGGGATGGCTGGTCTATAATTCCCTGTCTCCTTTCTGAGATAGCAGAGTGATATGCAGCACTCCCCGGTCTAAAGGAATGGTTCCTGAATCAGGAGAACTTTGGAAGATTATGGTTAGGATATCTGCAATCTTCTCACCTACTTTCTTTAAAAACCTGGGATAGAAGCCATCTGGTGCTGGGGATTTGACACTCTTTAGAACTATCATTTTTTTCATTACATAGAACATAGAACATAGAACATTACAGCGCAGAACAGGCCCTTCGGCCCACGATGTTGCACCGACCAGTTAAAAAAAAACTGTGACCCTCCAACCTAAACCAATTTCTTTTCGTCCATGAACCTATCTACGGATCTCTTAAACGCCCCCAAACTAGGCGCATTTACTACTGATGCTGGCAGGGCATTCCAATCCCTCACCACCCTCTGGGTAAAGAACCTACCCCTGACATCGGTTCTATAACTACCCCCCCTCAATTTAAAGCCATGCCCCCTCGTGCTGGATTTCTCCATCAGAGGAAAAAGGCTATCACTATCCACCCTATCTAAACCTCTAATCATCTTATATGTTTCAATAAGATCCCCTCTTAGCCGCCGCCTTTCCAGCGAAAACAATCCCAAATCCCTCAGCCTCTCCTCATAGGATCTCCCCTCCATACCAGGCAACATCCTGGTAAACCTCCTCTGCACCCTCTCCAAAGCCTCCACATCCTTCCTGTAATGTGGGGACCAGAACTGCACACAGTACTCCAAGTGCGGCCGCACCAGAGTTGTGTACAGTTGCAACATAACGCTACGACTCCTAAATTCAATCCCCCTACCAATAAACGCCAAGACACCATATGCCTTCTTAACAACCTTATCTACTTGATTCCCAACTTTCAGGGATCTATGCACACATACACCTAGATCCCTCTGCTCCTCCACACTATTCAAAGTCCTCCCGTTAGCCCTATACTCAACACATCTGTTATTCCTACCAAAGTGAATTACCTCACACTTCTCCGCATTAAACTCCATCCGCCACCTCTCGGCCCAACTTTGCAACCTGTCTAAGTCTTCCTGCAAACTACGACACCCTTCCTCACTGTCTACCACACCACCGACTTTGGTGTCATCAGCAAATTTGCTAATCCACCCAACTATACCCTCATCCAGATCATTAATAAATATTACAAACAGCAGTGGCCCCAAAACAGATCCCTGAGGTACACCATGAGCTTCAACTTTACTTTAATGTTCATTTTGAGTCCCTGGTTTGATATTAGTTTCTTTGGGATGTCCAACATGCTAACCTCTTCCTGTACTGTAAACCCTGACACAGAGTAACTGACACCTCCACTATTTCCTTGTTTTCATCGACAATGTCATGTTATCAGTTTTCCAGGTGCCCACGTTACTCCTGACCACCCTCCTTTTCTGCACGGATTTGTAACAGATTTTGTGTTAATTTTGATGTCACAAGTTTCGTTTCATACCCACCTTCTATAGCCCTCGCTGTCTGCTTGGTCGTCCTTGCCGCTCTTTATCTTTTCTAGTCTCCAAGATCTGTGCTATTTTTTACATTTTTGTGTGTTTTTAGTTTTATTGCTGGAAAAAGAGGTGAAAACCTTTCATCTTGCACTCATCAGGACATTTGTGAGAATGCCAAGTGTAAATGGAATAACAATTTATACTTCATGAGAAAAGAGTGCTGATTGGTTGGCATGTGGACTCTCATTGGTAGAGGTGCTGCCATGGAGCTTGCACCAGTTAACTGATGACTGACAGTTAACTGCCAAGCTTTGTTTGGTCAAGGCATTGTCCTGAGGAAATGGTTATCATCAATTTTGTTCAGTTGAAACACACGCAACCTATGTACATGTTCTTTCTATCTGCAGACTATAGGGCTGCACATGTGTGTATATCTGTGACTTTAGCATGTGAGCCACACTGCGAGCCCAACTGATAATCTTGATCTTTTTGTCAGCGCCGTTCCAAGCACACTCAGGATTGTTCAATAAGTGTTGCTCAATTGCGGAATCACTCGGATTTCACTGGTGACCTGGCTAATATTTATCCCTTAACCAGCATTAAAGAAGATTATTGGATCTTTTATTGCGGGATCTTGCTGTGCATAAATTATCTTCCCTGTTTTTCACATTGCAATGATGGCTATCCTCCTATGAGTACATCATTGACTGTAAACAGTTTTGGGGCGTCCAGATGTGGTGAAAGGCACTATGTAAATGCAGGTCTTTGTTTAGGGAGGGAATCTGCAGCACTAACCCAGCCCCGCTCGGCGATACTGAGCTTCATTTAGAGGCTGTTTAATTCAGGAATGTGCACCGAGTTAATTCATCAAAATATTTCCCTGTGCATTCCCTTTTAATGTTGAATTTACTGGAAGGGTTAAAAAAAGAACGTTGGAACTGGAGAAAGATCCATTTGTAACCTCCAGAAACCTGATGCAGTAAATCCTGCAGTGCAGTCACACACACCATCTAAAAATCAATGAGCAGTCAGGATGTCCAATATATTTATACAGAGATAATAAAACCTGATTAGAACGGAGGCCTTTTGTACTGAAAGGTTAACCAGGCCTGGCAAAAAAATTACACGTTGTGAAATGTTTTATTGACTGCTAATCCTTTGCCCCTTTACCCCCAGTGAAATTAGATTTCATAAAGAGGCTCATAAAGTGCAGATGAAAACTGCTAACAAGGCAAGTGTTGACCCTTGTTCCAAGCTAGTAAAGAACTGATTGCGGCTGAGGTGTGCTGCACTCACTCACGCATCTAATTTAGAAGCCAGGCACTGCCTGCTAACAGCAACCAGCCTTTTAGAATTAAAGAATCTTGTTCTGAAATATATACCAAATGCAGATAGCATCTCTGATTGTGTATTACAGAATCTGTCTTCATTATCATAGAATCAATGGGTGCGATCTTTCCGGCCAGTCACACTCCGCTCCCGCTGCAGCGCCCAGACAAATCTCTGTTCACTGCAGCGGGAACAGAAAATCCCACCGGCATGAACGGCTGTAAGATTCCAGCCATAGAATCCCTACAGGAGGCCATTCAGCCCATCGAGCCTGCATCAACGGCGAACCCAGGCCCTATTCCTGTAACCCCATGTATTTATCCTGCTAATCCCCCTGACACTAAGGGGCAATTTAGCATCGCCAATCAATCTAACCTTTACATCTTAAGTAAAGTTTATTTATTAGTTACAAGTAAGGTTTACATTAACACTGCAATTCAGTTACTGTGAAATTCCCCTAATCGCCACTCTCTCCAGCGCCTGTTCGGGTCAATGCACCCTAACCAGCGCGTCTTTCGGACTGTGGGAGGAAACCGGAGCACCTGGAGAAAACCCACGCAGACACGGGGAGAATGTGCAAACTCCACACAGACAATGAACCAAACGAAGAATCAAACCCGGGTCCCTGAGGTGTGCTGCACTCACTCATGCATCTAATTTAGTGAGGCAGCAGTGCTAATCTCTGTGACACCCACATCTTTGGACTGTGCGAGGAAACTGTAGTGCCCGGAGGAAACCCACGCAGACACGGGGAGAACGTGTAGACTCCGCACAGTCACCCAAGCCGGGAATTGAACCCTGGCCCCTGGTACTGTGAGGCAGCAGTGCTAACCATTGTGCCATCCAAATTAGAATGAGCTTGTCTTTTTCTCTTCTCCTCTTCCCCGTGCCCAATGCCCCTGCCCCTCCATACACTGACTTTCCCCCAGCCTGATATGGAAAAGCTGTAACTCTATTTCCCCTCATCCTCCCCATCTTATAAGGTAAAGAAAATTATTTTAACTCAGTCCTGGTTGAGATTCATTGTTCTTGGAATAAGGTGGATGATCCTGTACGGAATGCTGCACCTTGTCCCTGTGAACACTCTCCTCATGGCTGTGTAATGCCTCCATTGCCCGAAGCTACTGCAGTCCAATTGCAGCCTGGTCACTGGTAATGCAGGAAATGCAGTCATCAGTTTGTGCACAAGATCCCACAAACAACAATGTGATGATCAAATAACCTGTTCTAATGAAGGTTGAGAGAGAAATATCAGTCAGGACACTGGGATAAATGCCCCGCTATTCTTCCAATAGCAGCTTGCATTTCTATAGCACCTCTTATAGCGTTAAACCTCCCAAGGTGCATCACAGCAACCTTGCTATCAGAATTTGCCATTGAGACACTTGGGGAGCTCTTGGGGCAGATGTTGGAGATGCAGCTTCTTAATGAGTGTCTTAAAGCAGGAGAGACTGCTAATGATGTCCTGAGTTCCAGAGTTTAAGGCACCTATCATGGAGCAATTTAAAATTGTCAATGTTCAGTAGGCCTAATTTGGAGGTGCGCAGAGTTTGCAGAGTGTTGTAGTGACACCACAACAACAGCTTGTGTTTATATATGGAAAAACAGACCAATTTTACCAGAGGGTAGCAGTGGAAGGGTGTGTTTCTGAATGGAAGGCGTTCAAGTGGCATTCCTCAGGGATCAGTGCTGGGACCGTTGCTGTTTGTAATATATATAAATGATTTGGAGGAAAATGTAACTGGTTGGATTAGTAAGTCTGTGGATGACACAAAGGTTGGTGGATTTGTGGATAGCGATGAGGACCATCAGAGGATACAGCAGGATATAGATCAGATGGAGGCTTGGGCAGAGAGATGGCAGATGGAGTTTAATCCGGACAACTGTGAGGTAATGCATTTTGGAAGGTCTAATAAAGATAGGAAATATACAATAAATGGCAGTATTGATAGGCAAAGGGATCTGGGTGTACAGGTACACAGGTCACTGAAAGTGGCAACGCAGGTGGAGAAGGTAGTCAAGAAGGCATACGGCATGCTTGCCTTCATCGGCCGGGGCATTGAGTTTAAAAATTGGCAAGTCATGTTGCAGCTTTATAGAACCTTTATCAGGCCGTGCTTGGAATATAGTGTTCAATTCTGGTCGCCACACTACCAGAAGGATGTGGAGGCTTTGGAGAGGGTACAGAAATGATTTACCAAGTTGTTGCCTGGTATGGAGGGCATTAGCTTTGAGGAGAGGTTGGAGAAACTTGGTTTGTTCTCACTGGAACGACGGAGGTTGAGGGGCGACCTGATAGAAGTCTACAAGATTATGAGAGGCATGGACAGAGTGGATAGTCAGAAGCTTTTTCCCAGGGTGGAAGAGTCAATTACTAGGGGGCATAGGTTTAAGGTGCGAGGGGAAAGGTTTAAAGGAGATGTACGAGGCAGATTTTTTACAGAGGGTGGTGGGTGCCTGGAACTCACTGCTGGAGGAGGCAGTGGAAGCAGGTACGATGGGTTTTAAGGGGCGTCTGGACTAATACATGAATAGGATGGGAATAGAGGGATATGGTCCCCGGAAGGGGAGGGGGTTTTAGTTCAGTTGGGCAGCATGGTCGGCGCAGGCTTGGAGGGCCGAAGAGCCTGTTCCTGTGCTGTAATTCTCTTTGTTCTTTGTTCAATTAGGAGCAGGAATAGGCCACTCGGCCCCTCGAGCCTGCTACCCCATTCAATAAGATCATGGCTGATCTGATTGTAACCTCAACCCCACATTCCTACCTACCCCGATAACCTTACACCCCATTGTTGATTGAGAATCTATCTCGCTCTGCCTTACTTGAGAAAGGATATACTGGCACTGGAGGGGTGCAGAGGAGATTCACTAGGTTGATTCCGGAGTTGAGAGGGTTGGCTTATGAGGAGAGACTGAGTAGACTGGGGCCAAACTCATTGGAATTCAGAAGAATGAGGGGAGATCTTATAGAAACATATAAGATTATGAAGGGAATAGATAAGATAGATGCAGGCAAGTTGTTTCCACTGGTGGGTGAAACTAGAACTAGGGGGCATAGCCTCAAAATAAGGGGAAGCAGATTTAGGACTGAGTTGAGGAGGAACTTCTTCACACAAAGGGTTGTGAATCTGTGGAATTCCCTGCCCAGTGAAGCAGTTGAGGCTACCTCATTGAATGTTTTTAAGGCAAGGATAGATAAATATTTGAACAGTAAAGGAATTAAAGGTTATGGTGAGCGGGTGGGTAAGTGGAGCTGAGTCCACAAAAAGATCAGCCATGATCTTATTGAATGGCGGGGCAGGCTCGAGGGGCCAGATGGCCTACTCCTGCTCCTAGTTCTTATGTTCTTATGTCCTTAAGGATTCTGCTTCCACTGCCTCTTGAGGAAGAGAATTTCAGAGACTCACCACCCTCTGAGAGAAAAATATAGTGTCATTAATATGAGAAAACATTCCAAGGCCTTAACTGGAATGTTACAAAGTGAAACATATAGAAACTAGAAGCAGGAGGAGGCCATTCGGCCCTTCGAGCCTGCTCCACCATTCATTCTGATTATGGCTGATCATCGAATTCAATATCCTGATCCCACCTTTCCCCCATATCCCTCGATCCCTTTAGCCCCAGGAGCTATATCTAATTCCTTCTTGAAATCAGACAACATTTTGCCACAACTACTTTCTGTGGGAGTGAATTCCACACATTCACCACCCTCTGGGTGAAGAAATTTCTCCTCATCGGCACGGTAGCACAGTGGTTAGCACTGCTGCTTCACAGCTCCAGGGACCTGGGTTCGATTCCCGGCTTGGGTCACTGTCTGTGTGGAGTTTGCACATTCTTCCTGTGTCTGCGTGGGTTTCCCCCGGGTGCTCCGGTTTCCTCCCACAGTCCAAAGATGTGCGGGTCAAGTTAATTGGCCATGCTAAAATTGCCCATAGTGTCCTGGGATGTGTAGGTTAGAGGGATTAGCGGGTAAATATGTAGGGATATGGGGATAGGGCCTGGGTGGGATTGTGGGCGGTGCAGACTCGATGGGCCGAATGGCCTCTTTCTGCACTGTAGGGTTTCTATGATTCTATGATCTCAGTCTTAAAAGGTTTACCCCTTATCCTCAAACTATGACCCCTAGTTCTGGACTCCCCCACCACCAGGAACATTCTTTCTGAGTCTAACCCTGTTAGAATTTTATAAGTTTCTATGAGATCCCCTCTCACTCTTCTAAACTCCAATCAATATAATCCTAACTGATTTAGTCTCTCCACATATGACAGTCCTGCCATCCCAGGAATCAGCCTGGTAAACCTTCGCTGCACTCCCTCTATAGCAAGGACATCCTTCCTCAGATAAGGACATCAAAACTGCACACAATACTCCAGGTGTGAAGTTTGACACTGACCATAGACGGTGATATATTATCACAGTTAGCCAAAAGCTTGGTCAGATTTGAAGGAGTGTCTTAAACAAGGGAAAACAGTGAGAGGCAGAGAGGTTGATCCTTCGCACCAGCGGGGGAGCAATTAGAATTGAGGATGCTGAAGAGGTCGGGGTTAGATTGTTGAAGAGGAATTGGAGACATGTGGGCCTGGAGGAGGTGAGCGAGATAGGAATGGGGAGGCCAGGGACAGATCTGAAAATAAGGATGAAAATGTTAATATTGGGAGCCAGTGTTGGTCAGAGAGCACAAGGCTGACGGGGGAATGGGGCTGATGGGGGAATGGGGCTGACGGGGGAATGGGGCTGACGGGGGAATGGGGCTGACGGGGGAATGGGGCTGACGGGGGAATGGGGCTGACGGGGGAATGGGGCTGACGGGGGAATGGGGCTGACGGGGGAATGGGGCTGACGGGGGAATGGGGCTGACGGAGGAATGGGGCTGACGGGGGAATGGGGCTGACGGGGGAATGGGGCTGATGGGAATGGGGCTGATGGGAATGGGGCTGATGGGGGAATGGGGCTGATGGGAATAGGGCTGACGGGGGAATGGGGCTGATGGGAATGGGGCTTGCTGTGAGCTCGTGACATGAACAACAGTGTTTTGGACAACAAAAATGGAAAATGCTGGAAAATCTCAGCAGGCCTGACAGCATCTGTGGGAGAGAATAGAACCAACGCTTCAAATCTGGATGACCCTTCGTCAGAGCTTTTATTTTACTGTTTTGGATAACCTGGTTTATGGTGGTAGAATGTTGGGATAATGAATTGTGGTGATAGTGGAGGCACAGGGAAGAGTTTTAGCAACACATCAGCTGAGGCAATGGGTGATGGGAATAGACAATGTTAGCGATTCCAAAGATAGGTCATCAGAAGGTCATTTCAGGGTCAAATCTGACAAAGGATGTGAGCAGTCTGCTTCAGTCTTGATGATGCTGTGAGATCCGTGAATTCCCCCCAAAAGCCCAGATGGGGCCTTGGTCTAATGTTTCATCTGAAGGGCAGTACCTCCAGCGCAGAATTCCCTGCGGTACAAGAGAATCAGCCTTATTGTGGACTCAGGTCTCCGCACTCACGACCTTCTGACTGAGCTGAGACTGATTTACGGATCTGTGAAGAGGGAAATGAGAATTCATTCCTCAGAGTGCTGAGAATGTGACACTCTGCCACAGGAAGTAGTTGAGGCAAAAATGTCTGGACGCTTTCATGAGGAAAGTAGAAAGTGAACGAGAGAAATGAGAAAGGAAAGATATACTGAAATGATGAGATAAGGTAGATGGAATGGGAGGAGACTCGTGGCATGTAAATAACAGCACAAACTGGTTGGGCCGAATGGCCTGTCCCTGTACTAAATATTCTTTATATTTCAACTCAGTGGTGCTGTGCCTCAGAGCAGCGTCCAGGAGGGAAGGCTTTCTTTCATTCTTGACATCCCTGGACAATTGGAAAGTTGAATTTTGATTTGATTTATTATTGTCACATGTATTAACATACAGTGAAAAGTATTGTCTCTTGTGCGCTATACGAAGCATGCCGTACATAGAGAAGGAAATGAGAGAGTGCAGAATTTGGTCTTACAGTCATAGCTAGGGTGTAGAGAAAGATCAACTTAATGCAAGGTAGGTCCATTCAAAAGTCTGATGGCAGCAGGGAAGAAGCTGTTCTTGAGTCGGTTGGTACGTGACCTCAGACTTTGCTGTCTTTTTCCCAATGGAAGAAGGTGGAAGAGAGAATGTCCTTAATTATGCTGGCTGCTTTGCCGAGGCAGCGGGAAGTGTAGACAGAGTCAATGGATGGGAGGCTGGTTTGCGTGATGGATTGGGCTACATTCATGACTTTTTGTAGTCCCTTGCGGTCTTGGGCAGAGCAGGAGCCATACCAAGCTGTGATACAACCAGAAAGAATGCTTTCTATGGTGCATCTGTAAAAGTTAGTGAGAGTCGTAGCTGACATGCAAAATGTCCTTAGTCTTCTGAGAAAGTAGAGGTGTTGCTGGACTTTCTTAACTATAGTGTCAGCATGGGGGGACCAGGACAGCTTGTTGGTGATCTGGACACCTAAAAACTTGAAGCTCTCAATTATTTCTACTTTGTCCCTGTTGATGTAGACAGGGGCATGTTCTCCTTTACGCTTCCTGTAGTCGATGACAATCTCCTTCATTTTGTTAACATTGAGGGAGAGATTATTGTCACCGCACCAGTTCACCAGTTGCTCAGTCTATTTAATGAGAGCACTTTAAATACTTTAGTATTGTTGTTTCTGAAGGTCACACTGGGATTTTACCTGAAAGCTCATTTCTGTTCAGGCATGGGCTCTGGATAAACTTAATAAAAGTGGTAATTATCACATTACGATGAAACTGCAGCAGAGTTGTTCTGGGTACCTTGACATAGAACATGCTTGTTAAGTGAGTGATTACAGGATTGCAATGTAAATGAGCTGATCCAGACCCTGTCGACAGAGAGCTTGCTGATTAGTCTTCACTTTAGACAGGGCAGAATCTATGCTCAAAGCTAGGAACCAATCCAATTGCATCAAATATAAAGTGGATATGACTCTGCTGTCGTCAGATGCCACACGTCGCAGCAGGAAGCTACAAAGCAACAGAGATTCAAGTAAATATTTTCACACAGCGAGTGGTTAGGATCTGGAGTGTACTGTCTGAGAGTGTGGTGGAGACAGATTCACACAGCGAGTGGTTAGGATCTGGAATGCACTGTCTGAGAGTGTGGTGGAGACAGATTCACACAGCGAGTGGTTAGGATCTGGAATGCACTGTCTGAGAGTGTGGTGGAGACAGATTCACACAGCGAGTGGTTAGGATCTGGAGTGTACTGTCTGAGAGTGTGGTGGAGACAGATTCACACAGCGAGTGGTTAGGATCTGGAGTGCACTGTCTGAGAGTGTGGTGGAGACAGATTCACACTTGGAGCCAGCATGAAGACGATGCCTCTTGCTGTGTTGTAACCATTTGATGATTCTCTTTGTCCATTGTGCCTGGATTGGTTCTTTGAAAGAACCAGCTCAGTCCCTCTGTCCCCGCTCTTTCCCCAGAACCCTGCAAATCCTTTCTTTTCAGTCTGGAGCCAATTGCCTTTTGAAGGTTACTGTTGAATTTGCTTTCACCGCCATTTCACACAGTTCGATCTCACTGCCTGAAACGTGAATAAATCTCCTCCTCTCCCCCTCGGATTCTCCTCAGTCTGCTCTCTCTGATTACTGACCTTGCCGCCACTGGAAACAGCCTCTGAGTTTTTGCTCTCTCTCAAAATCCCATGTCATTTTGAACACCTTTATTGCACCTTTCCTTATCTGTCTCTCCCAAAAGGAATATAATCCCAGGTTCCTTGGTGAATGAGACAGCTGTGTACCTTACTGCTGCTGTCACTGAGTTTTATATGCTGTACCAGTCTGAGTGTGTTGACCCATCAGTTCTCAGGATTGTGGTTCATGCTCCAATCCGGAGACTTGAGCAGCTAATTGAGGCAGAGACTAGGAGGAGCAGAGCGTACCCCCAGTGCCCTGAGCCAACATTCCTCCCTCGTCAAACACCAGTAAAACCAGACTAACTAATCATTCAGCTAGTCCTGCATGGGGTCTTGTTGGCTGAAATGCTGCCACTTTTACCCGTGTTGGTGACTGCGTTTGATTGGATTTGGAGACCCTCTGGCTCCATTAGAATCAAAGTTTCTATTGTTTTAATGTCATTCGGCACCTAGTCCTCCGTTTATCTCCAGATTTCATTATCTAATTCTTTTATTATTGGAAAAGCTTCCAGTTGTTTTCCTGCTGTATTGGGCCCTATTTTCAATCTGGATCCACTCGGCACAGGGTTAGTGACACCCACACCAAGCACAAGAAACCCTTTACCCAACACCAATCCAGGTGGTGGTGTGTGGGAGGATTCTGAGGGTCGGTGGGGATGGTAGGGGGTGGGGTTGGGGGGAGTGGTTTCCTGGGGAAGAGTTGCCGGCGGGGGGGCGGGGGGTTCTTGGGGGAGAGTTGCTGGGGGAGGTGAAGGTTTCTTGGGGCAGAGGTGCTGGGGGAGTGGGGGGGGGTTTGCTGAGGGAAAGTTGCTGGGGGAGGGGGGGTTTCCTGGGGGAGAGTTGCCGGTGGGCGGGGGGGGGGGGGGGGGGTGGTTCTTGGGGCAGAGGTGCTGGGGGAGTGGGGGGGGTTTCCTGAGGGAGGGTTGCTGGGGGAGGTGAAGGTTTCTTGAGGCAGAGGTGCTGGGGGAGTGGGAGGGGTTTCCTGAGGGAGAGTTGCTGGGGGAGAGTTGCCGGGGGAGGGAGGGTTTCAGGGGGGAGAGTTGCTGGGGGAGGGGGGGTTTCTTGGGGGAGAGTTGCTGGGGGAGGGGGGGGTTTCCTGAGGGAGAGTTGCCGGGGCACGGTGGGTTTTCTGGGGGAGAGTTGCTGGGGGAGGGGGGGTTTCTTGGGGGAGAGTTGCTGGGGGACGGGGGGTTTCCTGAGGGAGAGTTGCCGGGGGAGGGAGGGTTTCCTGAGGGAGAGTTGCCGGGGGAGGGAGGGTTTCCGGGGGGAGAGTTGCTGGGGGAAGGGGAAGGTTTTGTCACGGGGTGGGGTTCCTGGGGCAGGGGGTTGCCGCTGGTTTTGTATTGAACCGGTCAGTATCTGGTGAATTTGCTGTTCGTGTGTAGACTCACTGTTACTGATCCTGACATTGTATCTGATCTTCACTCTGTACCAGCACTGACATCCTAATTTGTGCTTCATTCTCTCCTTTTCAACCTCATTTTTGCTCTGTTTAACAAAAGGCTAATGAGAATAACTGGAAGATCAGAGGATTGATGCAGCTCTGAACAGAGGGCTCGTTTTAGACAATATTAAAATAAAATTGATTTTCTTGTCGTTTCCAGGTTTAATGTGAACAATACTTTGCTTCACCCGGTAATCATGGAATGGTGAGTATGTGTTCAGAGCCGTGTGGATGAGACATGGTGCTATGCAACGTTGTGAATGCTGTGTCGCTGTATCAACCGCTTGTTCCCCTGTTTTATAACATCAAATATCCCCAAGTGTTTCACAGGAACACTATTAAACATTTGGTACTAAGTCACATGACATAAGGTGAGGCAACTAAAAGTTGTGAGATTGAGTTTTGAGGAACAGCGAGCAGTGCAGAGATTGAGGGAAGATTCCTTGACCCAACGCCGCTGAAGACACGGCTGCCATTGGCAGAGAGATGGAAACTCCATCACCCATTCCCGTATGGAGGCCATGGCTGAGTGGTATTAATTATCACCAGATAATCCAGAAACTCAGCTAATGTGGAGGACGGAGAAGATCTGCAGAGAGATTTGGACAGGCTGAGTGAGTGGGCGAGGATATGGCAAATGGAGTATAACATTGATAAATGCGAGGTTATACACTTTGGAGGAAATAATAACAAATGGGATTACTATCTCAATGGAAACAAATTAAAACATGCTACCGTGCAAAGGGACCTGGGGGTCCTTGTGCATGAGACGCAAAAGCCCAGTCTGCCGGTACAACAGGTGATCAAGAAGGCAAATGGGATGTTGGCCTATATTGCGAGGGGGATAGAATATAAAAGCAGGGATGTCTTGATGCACCTGTACAGGGCATTGGTGAGGCCGCAGCTGGAATACTGTGTGCAGTATTGGTCCCCTTATATGAGGAAGGATATATTGGCATTGGGGGGAGTGCAGAGAAGGTTCACCAGGTTGATACCGGAGATGAGGGGTTTGGGTTATGAGGAGAGGCTGAGGAGATTGGGTTTGTACTCGTTGGAGTTTAGAAGGATGAGGGGGGATCTTATGGAGACTTATAAGATAATGCGGGGGCTGGATAGGGTGGAGGCGGAGAGATTCTTTCCACTTAGTAAGGAAGTTAAAACTAGAGGACACAGCCTCAAAATAAAGGGGGGTCGGTTTAAGACAGAGTTGAGGAGGAACTTCTTCTCCCAGAGGGTGGTGAATCTCTGGAATTCTCTGCCCACTGAGGTGGTGGAGGCCACCTCGCTGAATATGTTTAAAGCGCGGATGGATGGATTCCTGATCGGTAAGGGTATTAAGGGTTATGGGGATCAGGCGGGTAAGTGGTACTGATCCACGTCAGATCAGCCATGATCTTATTGAATGGCGGGGCAGGCTCGAGGGGCTAGATGGCCTACTCCTGCTCCTATTTCTTATGTTCTTATGTTCCGGGGACCCGGGTTCGATTCCCGCCACGGCAGATGGTGAAATTTGAATTCAATAAAAAAAATCTGGAATTAAGAATCTACTGATGACCATGAAACCATTGTCGATTGTCTGAAAAAACCCACCTGGGTCACTAATGTCCTTTAGGGAAGGAAATCTGCCGTCCTTACCCGGTCTGGCCTACATGTGACTCCAGAGTCACAGCAATGTGGTTGACTCTCAACTGCCCTCGGGCAACTAGGGATGGGCAATAAATGCTGGCCAGCCAGCGACGCCCATGTCCCACAAATTAATTTTTAAAAACTGGGGTTGTGCACGAGGTCGAACACGTTTCAGTTGTCGATATCTCTTGGGTGCTGTGTTGTAGTGGTGCTATTACCAGATTAATAAATCAGAGGACTGATTGAGTAACCCAGGAATCAGGAGTGGAAATTCCTCTGTCACCATCTGTAAATTTGAAAAAGAAATCTAAAAGTAAAAAGCAGGAGTCAGTAAAAGTGACGTAAAAACCCGACAGCATCGCTGTCCATCAGAGCAGGACACCTGCTTTGGATCTGTTTATGAGTCATGATGTGGAGATGCCGGCGTTGGACTGGGGTGAACACAGTAAGAAGTCTCACAACACCAGGTTAAAGTCTGACTGTGTCTGTACCCTGTTTGAGAGCACATTTCCACTCCATCTGACGAAGGAGCAGTGTTCCGAAAGCTTATGGCATTTGCTACCAAATAAACCTGTTGGACTTTAACCTGGTGTTGTGAGACTTCTTACTGTGTTTATGAGTCCAGGCCTACACCAGTGTGTTGACTCCTAACTGCCCTCCGAGATGTCCTAATAAGCTGCTCAGTCCTGTCAAGGACAGTAAATACCTGCTGTGAGTGATGTCCACATCTGGAAGCAGATACGATAGTGAGTTTTAAGGGGTGTCTGGACAAATACATGAATAGGATGGGAATGGAGGGATATGGTGCCCGGAAGGGTAGGGGGTTTTAGTTCAGCCAGGCAGCATGGTCGGTGCAGCTTTGGAGGGCCGAAGGGCCTGTTCCTGTGCTGTAATTTTCTTTGTTCTTTGTATCCCGAGAATGAATCAAAACACATTTCAAAATCTCACTCAATAACTTTTGGAATCTTTCTTTGGTGGTTTTTGGAGCTTGTTCCATTTGTCAATGCTGCAGATTGTCTATTTCTCAGATTCTGTGGCCTCTCCATCTCCAGCTGGGTCGCAGGATTTTAAATTCCCAGCAAACAAACCAGCCAAATAAATGAGCATCATTTAATATTTCTCCCTATTCCTCATCGAGCCCAGGAATCCCAGAGGGGTGATCGGTACTTTTACACAGCGCGTTGTTGTAATGTGGGACAGATTGCCAGAAAGGGTAGTGGAAATGGAATCAATAACTTCAAAAGGAAATTGGATAACTACGTGGAATAGGAAACATTTACAGGGCTGTGAGGGTAAAGCGGGGCAGTGGGATTAATGAGATAACTTGTCCAAAGAGCAGCAGGAGGCTGATAGTCTGAATAGCCACGTTCTGTTTTGTAAGATTATTTCATCGCAATTTAAAACTAGTGTATTTTCTTGCTGTATTTTAATTGATTAGATTGATGGCACGGGGTGGCACAGGGGGTGGCGCGTGGTAGCCTATGGGGGCGCGGGGTGGCATGGGGTAGCCTAGGGGGGGCGCAAGGTGGTTGGGCATCTTCTGTTGGGGTGCTCCATAATGGAAATTTGCTCTATACAATGATGTTAAGAATTAGGCTGTCACCTCATTGCAGTTCTGAGGGAGTGCTACATTACCAGAAGTACCGTCTTTCAGATGAAACTTTAAATAGTTACCCGGCGAATGTAAAAGATCCCACAGCACTAACTTGAAGTGCAGCCGTGTACTTCTCCTGGGTGTCCTGGCCAATGTTTATCCCTTAACTAGTCTCAGTAAAGCAAAGTGATCTGACCATTCTCACACTGGTGTCTGTGGGAGCTTGCTGTGCACAGGTTTGGATGCCACGTTTCCCACATCAGAGCAAAGACTGCACTTCAAAAAGTACCACGACGTGGCTTTAGATATGCCGAGGCTGTGACAGGTGCTATATAAATGCAGGTCTATGTTCTCCCTGCTCCTTACCAACTCCCCATTGCCAAGAGGGCCTTTGCTAATGTTGCTTCAGAACTTGATGGCTGTTTTTGAGGAGGGGAGGGGTGGGGTGCTTTGGGGGAGTCTATCAGTGTCCGGCTGGAGATTCTCCCTCCCCCCCGACCGATTCCAGCAAACCAGGCACTTAGCCCTCATTCCTGTGACTCCCTCCCAGCCACCGGCTGCAATCAGCTCTAATGGATGGTGAGCACGAACGACTGGGGATCAAAGATTTCACCCCACTTACTGCACCACCCCCCGCCCCCAGTCCGTGCGTGTGAATGTGAATGGGCTTGTGATGAACACAGATGAGTTAATCACGACGTGGAACAGTTGAGAAATGGTCCCAATTGGGGGGGAAGTTTAAACTGTATTTATTATGAAGCATTCATACATATTTGATGAGCTAGTGCCAC
This sequence comes from Mustelus asterias, assembly GCF_964213995.1. Classification (NCBI taxonomy): domain Eukaryota; kingdom Metazoa; phylum Chordata; class Chondrichthyes; order Carcharhiniformes; family Triakidae; genus Mustelus; species Mustelus asterias. The sequence continues at coordinate 2,101,706 of NC_135804.1, read as the reverse complement.
AATGCAGCGAGAGAGAGGATCCATCACGGCGATCAGTGCTGTGAAAATACAATCAATAGCAGCTGGGAACGAGAGCTTGTCGGCTGTCATGCCCAGCGCTGTTTCACATTGGCTGCTTGAATTTATTAATTAAACCAATCTGACAGGACAGCGTTGGTGTTTATTTGAAGTGGAAAATGGTTGATTTTGGGGTTCTGGGATCTGTGCGAAGCCACACATTGTGCAATTTTTAGGAGAATTCCTATTTTGTTCACTTTAGCACACAGTATCGTTACAGAACATTCCGGCTCACCTTGTGAATCTTTCGACCCACAGAGCTGTGGGTGCTAAGTTATTGGCTCAGAGTTTTGGTGGAGTGGCATTCACCACCGGATAGCTACACCACTCCTCGTTACTCACCCAGGGCTGGGACTGCACAATTCTCACCCCATCACCAACCCACACCTACTGAGAAAAATACAGCCCAGCGGCTCCGGGGGTGGGGGGGGTGTGGAATGAGTGTGCGAGGGGGGGGTGAGTGCGCGAGGGGGGGGGGGGGGGGAGTGCACGAGTGGGGGGGGGGGGAGTGCACGAGGGGAGGGGCGATTAGATGGGCAGTTGTTGGGGTGCGAGCTAGTCTGGGAAAGTGGTCAGGAGGTCGTCTGGAATTGGAGGTCGGGAGGATATTCAGGGAGTAGGAAGGTCTGGGAGGGTAATTGGGGAGTGGGGGGGTGCTGGGAGGGTAATTGGGGAGTGGGGGGTGCTGGGAGGGTAATTGGGGAGTGAGGGGTGCTGGGAGGGTAATTGGGGAGTGGGGGGTGCTGGGAGGGTAATTGGGGAGTGGGGGGGTGTTGCGAGGGTAATTGGGGAGTGGGGGGTGTTGCGAGGGTAATTGGGGAGTGGGGGGTGTTGCGAGGGTAATTGGGGAGTGGGGGGTGTTGCGAGGGTAATTGGGGAGTGGGGGGGTGTTGCGAGGGTAATTGGGGAGTGGGGGGTGTTGCGAGGGTAATTGGGGAGTGGGGGGTGCTGGGAGGGTAATTGGAGAGTGGGGGTTGCTGGGAGGGTAATTGGGGAGTGGGGGGTTTGGGAGAGTTGTTGGGTAGGGGCTTGGTGGAGAATGGGGTGTTGGGAGAGTAGTTGGGGGGGTTAGTCGGGATGGGGGGGTTAGTCAGGATGGGGGGGTTAGTCAGGATGGGGGGTTAGTCAGGATGGGGGGGTTAGTCAGGATGGGGGGGGTTAGTCAGGATGGGGGGTTAGTCAGGATGGGGGGGGTAGTCAGGATGGGGGGGGTTAGTCAGGATGGGGGGTTAGTCAGGATGGGGGGGTAGTCAGGATGGGGGGGGTTAGTCAGGATGGGGGGGTTAGTCAGGATGGGGGGGTAGTCAGGATGGGGGGGTTAGTCAGGATGGGGGGGTAGTCAGGATGGGGGGGTTAGTCAGGATGGGGGGGTTAGTCAGGATGGGGGGGTTAGTCTGGATGGGGGGGTAGTCAGGATGGGGGGGGTTAGTCTGGATGGGGGGGTTAGTCAAGATGGGGGGGTTAGTCAGGATGGGGGGGTTAGTCAGGATGGGGGGGTTAGTCTGGATGGGGGGGTTAGTCAGGATGGGGGGAGTTAGTCTGGATGGGGGGGTTAGTCAGGATGGGGGGGGTTAGTCAGGATGGGGGGGTTAGTCAAGATGGGGGGAGTTAGTCTGGATGGGGGGGTTAGTCAGGATGGGGGGGGTTAGTCAGGATGGGGGGGTTAGTCAAGATGGGGGGGTTAGTCAGGATGGGGGGGTTAGTCTGGATGGGGGGGTTAGTCAGGATGGGGGGGTAGTCAGGTTGGGGGTCAGGAGGGAGTTGGGGTAAATGGAAATTCTGGGCTGTTGGACAGATTCAAAGCTGAGATTGATAGACTTTCATTCTCTCAGGGAATGCATGATTCTGACTCTGGGCCTGCAAGATGGACCTGAGATCAATGATCATCCCTAATCTTACTGACTGGTGGAGCAGCTCCAGAGGGAGGGTGCCCTCATACTGCTCCAGTCTAATCTCACTCTCCTCCTCATAATGTTCAAAGGCCACCCTCTCCTCTCTCCCTGTACCCTTTAGTGTCTCACCCAGTCTAATCCCACTCTCCTGTTCACTGAATACTTTCTTTAAATCCGCCTGCTCTAATTCCAGCTTCCTCCATCCCCACATCCTGTAAAGCAGATTCACAACAGCGTAATCAGACAAAAACTGACAAAACAGGAGATATTAGGACAGGAGACCAAAAGATGAGAGAGAGGTTTTGAGGAGTTTCTTATTGAAGGCGAGAACTTCATTTAAGATATTGAAGCTGGGGTAGGCCATTCAGCCCTTCCAGTCTGTTCCACCATTCGGTAAGATCATGGTGGATCATCTTCAACTGCACCTTTCCTTACTCTCCCTAATCTCCCTTAATGTCCTGAATAGAGAGAAAGAGAGGAACAGGTGGTTTTAGGAGGGATTTTCCAAGTAGCTAAAGGCATGGCCGCCCGTGGTAGAGCAATGCCAATCCGTGGTGCTGGAGGAGAATTGGAAGTGCACATGGTGGGAAGAGGTTACAGAGATAGGGAGGGGTGAGGCCAGAATTGAATACAGTGACAATTCTCTGTTCTGTGTTGGACCAGGAACCAGTGTCAGTCAACAAACAGGAGGAATGGATAAGTGAGACTTGGCTGAGTCAGGTTACAGACTCTGGAATGAATTGGCTGGAAACTGGCACCTAAATATCACTTTTTCCTGAAGTACAGGAGGTGATGCTGAAGGATTCATTGGCCAGCAGTGGAGTGTTTCAACAAATGCCAAATACTCTACAAGCTGCACAGTGGCAGCAGGGAGCTGGAGCAGCAGGGAGCTGGAGCAGCAGGGAGCTGGAGCAGCAGGGCGCTGGAGCAGCAGGGCGCTGGAGCAGCAGGGCGCTGGAGCAGCAGGGCGCTGGAGCAGCAGGGAGCTGGAGCAGCAGGGCGCTGGAGCAGCAGGGCGCTGGAGCAGCAGGGCGCTGGAGCGGCAGGGAGCTGGAGCGGCAGGGAGCTGGAGCGGCAGGGAGCTGGAGCGGCAGGGCGCTGGAGCGGCAGGGAGCTGGAGCGGCAGGGAGCTGGAGCGGCAGGGCGCTGGAGCAGCAGGGAGCTGGAGCGGCAGGGAGCTGGAGCGGCAGGGAGCTGGAGCGGCAGGGAGCTGGAGCGGCAGGGCGCTGGAGCAGCAGGGAGCTGGAGCAGCAGGGAGCTGGAGCAGCAGGGAGCTGGAGCAGCAGGGAGCTGGAGCAGCAGGGAGCTGGGACAGCAGGGCGCTGGAGCAGCAGGGCGCTGGAGCAGCAGGGAGCTGGAGCAGCAGGGAGCTGGAGCAGCAGGGAGCTGGGGCAGCAGGGAGCTGGAGCAGCAGGGCGCTGGAGCAGCAGGGAGCTGGAGCAGCAGGGAGCTGGAGCAGCAGGGAGCTGGAGCAGCAGGGAGCTGGAGCAGCAGGGCGCTGGAGCAGCAGGGAGCTGGAGCAGCAGGGAGCTGGAGCAGCAGGGAGCTGGAGCAGCAGGGCGCTGGAGCAGCAGGGAGCTGGAGCAGCAGGGAGCTGGAGCAGCAGGGAGCTGGAGCAGCAGGGAGCTGGGAATCTCTCATCCCTAAACCCATATGTGGCATTTCTCAGCCTCTGAACGGGAAAACCTTTTGGATTGTCTGGATTGGAAAATGGTCTCTTCCCAAAATGGATTTAGATCCCAGCACAGAAGGGGACCATTTGCCCCATCCTATTGGTGTTGGGGATGTGCTAAGACAATTCAATTTCAATCCCAAGCTTCCCCCATCCTATATAATAAATGATCTCTGTTTGAACCACTCACAGAGGTAAAGTATCCACGCTCCAACAACTCTGTGTAAATGATGTGGAGATGCCGGCGTTGGACTGGGGTAAACACAGTGAGGCTCAGGAAGATTTCTAACTCTGTGTAAAATAATTTCTCTGAAATGCGCTCCTCCCGTTTCGAGACCATTTTAAATCAATGAGCTGCAATGTGTTTCCAGTATTTGGTTGGTTATAGATTTCAGGCAGTGCTGTTTTTTACTCTTATCCCTGCTGTTCTGGCATCACTTTACACTCATCGAAAAAAAAATCTGATTTGGCTGTGTCTGATTATATGAAATGTCATCTTTGCTGCATCGATTCTGGGATATTTTTGGCTTTCAATCGGGCTGGGGATTGGAAAGAGAGAGATTGAATCAAAATGAGAGTGGTTTAATATTGGGACTCTGCTGTAGCTGCAATTGTTTCCGACTGCACATGTTGCAGCCTGGTATTGGAACCTGGAGAACTGTCTCGGATTTAATGATATGAGAGGGTCACAGGGTCATTGATGTGGGAGAATGAGGTGGCCAGTGAAATATGAGACAGTTGATGATGTTTGATTGCTTCTCTTACAATGAGAGCCGTCTCTCTCTTTCCGATTCCTGGTTATGAGTATCCGAATGGCCTCCTTCTGCACTGTAGGTATTCTATGATTCTATGATTAAACTCCTGCAGTGGTGTTCTGGAGCTGAGATGATTGACCTCCAACTCCCAGAACCATCTTCCTTTGTGCCAGGTATAGCTCCAACCAGTGGAGGGTTTTCCCCAATACCCATTGACTCCAGTTTTGCTAGGGCTCCTTGATGTCACACTCAGTCAAATGCTGCGTTGGTGTCAAGGACAGTCACACTCGCCTCACCTTTGGAGTTCAGCTCTTTTGTCCATGTTTGAACCAAGGCTGTAATGAGGTCAGGAGCTGAGTGACCCTGGCGAAACCCAAACTGGGCGTCACTGAGCAGGTTATTGCTGAGCAGGTGCTGCTTGATAGCGCTGTTGATAACCCCTTCCATCACTTCACTAATGATCGAGAGTAGACTGGGTGGTAATTGGCCGGGTTGGATTTGTCCTGCTTTTTGTGGACATACCTGGGTAATTTTCCACATTGTCGGGTAAATGCCAGTGTTGTAACTGTACTGGAAGAGCTTGGCTAGGGGAGCAGCAAGTTCTGGAGCACAAGTCTTCAGTTACTATTGCTGGAATGTTATCAGGGCCCATTGCCTTTGCAGTGATCAGTGCTTCCAACTGTTTCTGGATATCACGTGGAGTGAATCGAATTGGCTGGAGATTGGAATCTGAGATGCTGGGAACCACTGGAGGAAGCTGAGATGGATCATCTACTCGGCACTTCTGGCTAAAGATTGCTACAAATGCTTCAGCCTTATCTTTTGTACAGATGTGCTGGGCTCCTCCATCATTGAGGATTGGGACTGTTTTGCCTTCTCCAGTAAGTTGTTTAATTGTCCACCGCTGAATGTGACAGGACTTCAGATCTTTGATCTTAAATATTAGCTGTGGGATTGCTTAGTTCTGTCCATCCCATGCTAGGTAACATTGTGCTGCTCCTGGTTTACTCCCGTACATTCCTCATTGAACCAGAATTCTGTCCCATTAAACATTGATGTGGAGATGCCGGCGTTGGACTGGGGTAAACACAGTAAGAAGTTTAACAACACCAGGTTAAAGTCCAACAGGTTTATTTGGTAGCAAAAGCCACACAAGCTTTCGGAGCTGCAAGCCCCTTCTTCAGGTGAGTGGGAATTCTATTCACAAACAGAGCATATAAAGACACAGACTCAATTTATATGAATAATGGTTGGAATGCGAATACTTACAACTAATCAAGTCTTTAAGAAACAAAACAATGTGAGTGGAGAGAGCATCAAGACAGGCTAAAAAGATGTGTATTGTCTCCAGACAAGACAGCCAGTGAAACTCTGTGAAACTCTGTGGGGGTTACAGATAGTGTGACATGAAACATTCCCAGGACAGGTACAGCACGGGGTTAGATACCGAGTAAAGCTCCCTCTACGCTGCCCCCATCAAACACTCCCAGGACAGGTACAGCATGGGGTTAGATACCGAGTAAAGCTCCCTCTACGCTGTCCCCATCAAACACTCCCAGGACAGGTACAGCACTGGGTTAGATACAGAGTAAAGCTCCCTCTACACTGTCCCCCATCAAACACTCCCAGGACAGGTACAGCACGGGGTTAGATACAGAGTAAAGCTCCCTCTACACTGTCCCCATCAAACACTCCCAGGACAGGTACAGCATGGGGTTAGATACAGAGTAAAGCTCCCTCTACACTGTCCCCATCAAACACTCCCAGGACAGGTACAGCACGGGGTTAGATACAGAGTAAAGCTCCCTCTACACTGTCCCCATCAAACACTCCCAGGACAGGTACAGCATGGGGTTAGATACAGAGTAAAGCTCCCTCTACACTGTCCCCATCAAACACTCCCAGGACAGGTACAGCACGGGGTTAGATACAAAGTAAAGCTCCTTCTACACTGTCCCCATCAAACACTCCCAGGACAGGTACAGCACGGGGTTAGATACAAAGTAAAGCTCCTTCTACACTGTCCCCCATCAAAAACAACCTGGTGTTGTTAAATCTGTTACTGTGTTTACCCCATTAAATAGTTGGGACAGGCACACCCAGGTACACTGGAAGCTGTCCATTGCGCGTCAGCAACAGTACAATGTGGAACCAGAGGACACGGTCTATGCTTGAAGGAAGCTGAAATCAATAAGCAATATTCAAAAACATTCTTCCTGTGTGTGAGTGCTCATGGAATAGAATCCCTGGGAGATGGTGGAAGCCAATGTTATTGATTCACTCAGATGTAGATTCGATAAGCTTCACTGAGAACATAATCTTTTGATAGAGTCTGTGAGTAATTTGGACATGATGTGTGGCGTGTTGTATGTTGAGGAGGGTTAATGTACGTGCTATTATGGTTCCCCAAGCTCTGCACCAAGAGTTTCCTCGCCATTTATTGACTAATTGGTCTAATGGATAGAAATGGGTGACTGCGATCAGTCAATATTCCATTATCATTGTACTCATCGGGATAGACAGAGAACTGGGTGGAACTGAGTCTTCCATCTTCCACAACCTCCTGTTTCTAATTCTCCTGAATATTCCTCCACCTGTCTTAATGTGAATAATGATTGATATCTGTGGATACGTGGTGTTTGCTGAGAGAAATGTGATGCTTTGTGGAGACGTAATGTTAAATGTTGCAGCTTTATAGGACCCTGGTTAGACCCCACTTGGAGTACTGCGCGCAGTTCTGGTCACCTCATTACAGGAAAGATGTTGAAGCCATTGAAAGGGTGCAGAGGAGATTTACAAGGATGTTGCCTGGATTGGGGGGCATGCCTTATGAGGATAGGTTGAGGGAGCTTGATCTCTTCTCCCTGGAGAGACGAAGGATGAGAGGTGACCTGATAGAGGTTTACAAGATGTTGAGAGGTCTGGATAGGGTAGACTCTCAGAGGCTATTTCCAAGGGCTGAAATGGTTGCTACGAGAGGACACAGGTTTAAGGTGCTGGGGGGTAGGTACAGAGGAGATGTCAGGGGTAAGTTTTTCACTCAGAGGGTGGTGGGTGAGTGGAATCGGCTGACGTCGGTGGTGGTGGAGGCAAACTCGTTGGGGTCTTTTAAGAGACTTCTGGATGAGTACATGGGATTTAATGGGATTGAGGGCTATAGATAGGCCTAGAGGTAGGGATATGATCAGCGCAACTTGTGGGCCGAAGGGCCTGTTTGTGCTGTGGCTTTCTATGTTCTATGTTGGCACAAAATAGCTAAAACATGACGACTGTGTTCTCTCTCCGCCAATCCCCACCCCCCTTTGCCTTGCATGTAAAAGCCGTGTGATCAAGACAGACATGGAACTGGAGCTTTTGCGTTACACAAACCGCATCTCAAGTGATGCACATAAGGAGGTAAATATCGTATAAACTTTCTCATTATAATTATCACTGTGTCAGCCTCTTGGGAACATTGTTAATCTAATCTGTCCCGAAGAGGTGGCTGAGGGCTGACCTGATGGGGGCCAGTAAAATTATGGAAGGGTTTGATTGGGTGGAATGGGTGGGTGTCCAAAAATTGAGTTCCTAAATAGAGGATGGTCACTAATAAACCCAACAGGGAATTCAGGAGAAACATCTTTATCCAGAAAGTGGCGAGAGCATTGAACTCACTACCACAGAGAGTAGCAGCATGGAAACCAGGAAGAGAAGCTTGATAAAGATAAGGGAAAAGGAATAGAAGGACGTGTTGATAGATCAGAGGGAGACGGTTGGTGAAGAACATTAATGATGGCAGGATGTTTCTGTGCTTTACGTTGTGTATCACGACTCGAATCTAAACACTGATAGGATTGGGTGCAACGTTGGTTTTTATACATCCTGATTCTGCGCTCTGTTGAGAAGCCGGGTGTAATTCCTGTTGGACACAATCCGATGAGGTCCCCACCCTGTAAGTTGGGTTAAATTTGCATCCCTTTGCTTTGCCATTGCCATTCTGGACACTGCGTGTTGATAGCTCTGCTTATCCCCCTCCCAATTACATCGAATTCACAACCCACACAAACAGGCCAGTTAGTCCAGACTCACCTTGTCGCTATATGTTTCTATCGTTAACTCCTTTGTATTTAACTTCTTAAATATATTTATCATTCGCTTCATCCACTCTAAAAAAAAAATCACACAACTGAAGGATGCCATTTGGCCCATCAAGTCTGTGCCAGATGTTTCAAAGTGTAGTTTAGTTTGTCACTTTTACCCAATATCCTGCAGGATATCCTGCAATATCCCTTTCAAATATTTATCTAATTCCTTTTGAAGGCTCTTATTACATTTGTATCCACCGCCCTGTCTGACAGTGCATTCTAAACCCAAACCAACTGCTGCATAAAAATGTTTTTCCTTGTGTCGTTTCTGCTTGTTTTGCCAACCTACACCCTCTGCTTATTGACCCTTTATCATTGGAAACTGTCTGTCTTTATTTAATTTAGGTAAACATTTGCTGATTTTAGAAGGAGGCAGTGGTGTAGTGGTATTGTCACTGGACTATCAATCCGGATGCCCGGGGTAATGCTATATGGACCCGGGTTCGATTCCCGCCACGGCAGATGGTGAAATTTGAATTCACTAAAAAAAATCTGGGATTGAGAATCTACTGATGACCATGAAACCATTGTCGATTATCGGAAAAACCCATCTGGTTCACTAACCAAAAGAGAAAATGCTGGAAAATCTCAGCAGGTCTGGCAGCATCTGTAAGGAGAGAAAAGAGCTGATGTTTTGAGTCCAGATGATCCTTTGTCAAAGCTTTGACAAAGAGTCATCTAGACTCATCACGTCGGGTCTTTTCTCTCCTTACAGATGCTGCCAGACCTGCTGAGATTTTCCAGCATTTTCTTTTTTGGTTTCAGATTCCAGCATCCGCAGTAATTTGCTTTTATCTGGGTCACTAATGTTCTTTAGGGAAGGAAATCTGCCGTCCTTACCCGGTCTGGCCTACATGAGACTCCAGAGCCACAGCAATGTGATTGACTCTGAAAATGTCCTCCGGGATGAGCAATAAAGGCCGGCCCAGCCAGCGATGCCCACATCCCATGAGTGAAGTAAAAAAATGAAACACCTTTACCAAACCACCCCTGAACCTTCTCTGCTTTGAGGAGACCAACCCCAGTTTCAGCGTACTCACCACATCACTGCAATCGCTCATCCCTGGTCACATTCTCCCAAATCTCCTCAGCACCCTCTCAAGCTTCACATTCTTCCTATACCTCATTGAATGCTGTACTCCCAACGCGGGCTGAAATAGCCGTCTGTAACACAAACACAGGAATAGGCCATTCGGCCCCTTGGGATTACTCTTTTGGTCTAGATAGCCACATGAACGGAGTGGGAATGGAGGGATACAAAAGAATGGTCTAGTTTGGACCAGGGAGCGGCGCGGGCTTGGAGGGCCGAAGGGCCTGTTCCTGTGCTGTATTGTTCTTTGTTCAATATGATAGGATCATTGCCTCAGCTCCACTTTCTGGTCTGCCCCCAAAATCTTCGACTCCCTTGTTGATGAGAAATCTGTCTAACTCGGCCTTGGAAATGTTCAATGAGCCAGCCTCCACTGCTCTCTGAGGAAGAGAATTCCACAGTATAATGACTCCCTGAGAGAAAAGAATCCTCTCCACCTAGTCTTATGTGGAGAAGCCTCAATTTATGAACTGTTTCCTAGTTCTATCCCCCGACCATGTTGTCCCCTACAAACCACAACATGCCTGTTCACTCCCCCAGCACCATAGCACCCTGATCAATTCCCCCACCCTCAGCCCACAAGAGTAACTACTCCCTCCCTGCACCCAATTCCCACACTCACATTCTGTACCTAGTCGCTGTCAGTCATGAGCTGCTCTGTTTTGTGTTTGCTTACTTCCTGCACTTAGCAATAGCACCTGTGTTTAATATGTAAATATAATGATCTCAACCTGAGGTTGGCCACTTGGAATATGAGCTCCCTGATTGAAGTAATGATTGTCTGTTCAACCAGGGAATCTCACCTGCAGATAGAGTCAGAAAGGTTTACAGCGTAGAAACAGGCCCTTCGGCCCAACTTGTCCATGCCATCCAGTTTCTAACCGTTAAGCTCATCCCAATTACCCGCGTTTGCCCCCTATCCCTCTATATCCATCTTACCCATGTAACTGTCTAAATGTTTTTTAAAAGACAAAATTGTACCCGCCTCTACTATTACCTCTGGCAGCTTGTTCCAGACACTCACCACCCTCTGCATGAACACATTTCCCCTCTGGACCTTTTTGTATCTCTCCCCTCTCACTTTAAACCTATGCCCTCTAGTTTTAGACTCCCCTACCTTTGGGAAAAGATGTTGACCTTACCTATACCTCTCGTTATTTTATAGACCTCTATAAAATCACCCCTCAGCCTCCTACGCTCCAGGGAATAGGTCCCAGTCTATCCAGCCTCTCCTTATAACTCAAATATATATATAGTTTTGAGGAGTGTCAGGTCTACGGGTTCTGATTCTGAACCTGAAGCACTCTTAGGAGTGGAGATAAGTTTGTAAATAAAGGAATCTGATGAAGGGACACCAGCCTCTGAGGAGTTATTTCAGTAAATTTTGATTTGATTTGATTTATTATTGTCACATGTATTAACATACAGTGAAAAGTATTGTTTCTTGCGCGCTATACAGACAAAGAGAAGGAAAGGAGAGGGTGCAGAATGTAGTGTTACAGTCATAGCTAGGGTGTAGAGAAAGATCAACTTAATGCGAGGTAGGTCCATTCAAAAGTCTGAAGGCAGCAGGGAAGAAGCTGTTCTTGAGTCGGTTGGTACGTGGCCTCAGTCTTTTGTATCTGTTTCCCGACGGAAGAAGGTGGAAGAGAGAATGTCCGGGGTGCGTGGGGTCCTTAATTATGCTGGCTGCTTTTCCGAGGCAGAAGGGCTTTTGCAGGGCCGAAGGGCCTGTTTCCTGTGCTGTACTGTTCACTGAGGCAGCGGGAAGTGTAGACAGAGTCAATGGATGGGAGGCTGGTTTGCGTGATGGACTGGGCTTCGTCCATGACCTTAACATTCTGGGTAAGAAAGTATCTCCTGATTTGTTGATTTGAGTTATCAGTGGATATATTATATTTATGGTTTCCCCAGGAGTGGAAATGTTGGCTTTCAGTATTTGGGAGTGGAAAAGCAGCATTTGTACACAGGGTGTATTTGTTCTCTTTAGTGTGGTTCCCGCAGCTTGTTTCTCCATTCTTTGGACAGCGTGCCATTTAGAGGAGGAAGTGATTTGATTGCTCTGGACTGTCAGGCTGGTGATTTAATTGCATCATTCTACATGAGTGAGTGGGCAGCTTTACATTTCAGACTGTGCAGTGAGAGAGCTGTGCACAGAGCCGGCACAATCAAACTGACACCTTGCCATCTTTCAGAGAAACTGGCCTGCTCTCTGAAACAGCCCTGACTGAAACTTTAAAAACAAGCTTGTGAATTATTGAGAATGCAGTCAGAGGGGAAAATGCTTTTCACCTTTATAAAATAAACCATTTCCCTCCATCGTGGGAGGTTTTATCCAACGCTGCCACCAGCTGCCTATTGAGGAGTAGGGTTTCCGACAGCGGGTCATTGACCAGAACGGTCATGCTCAGAACGGAGACAGTGCTGTGAAATTGAACAGTTCTGCTGTACCAAGCAGCAATCCACTCTCTATAGGACACATGTCCCTCAGCAGACACACTTTCTATCCAACCCCAGCTTTGGCCTTTCTCTTTGAGGAACATGCAGTAAATAAATGGGATGTCCCAAATGGACACCGGTGCTAAAGAGCCAATTCCTACCCATTTATTGCGTGTATTGGAATAACAAAGATGTTATAGAATCCCTATAGTGCAGAGGAGGCCATTCAGGCCATCACATCTGCACTGATTGTCTGACATTGTCTCTTACCCAGGCCCTCTCCCCCACCCTATCCCCTTAACCCCACACATTTACCATGGCCAATCCACCCAACCTGCACATCTTTGGAGTGTGGGAGGAAACCGCAGCACCCTCCTGTTTTCTCACCAGTTCCATACTTAGAATTTTTTTGGGAGAGTTCCGCCCTCTGCCTTTTAGACACCTCACTGCGTTTTAAACACCTCACTGCGTTTTAAACACCCCACTGCGTTTTAAACACCTCACTGCGTTTTAAACACCTAACTGCGTTTTAAACACCTCGCTGCGTTTCAAACACCCCACTGCGTTTTAAACACCTCACTGCGTTTTAAACACCTCACTGCGTTTTAAACACCTCACTGCGTTTTAAACACCTAACTGCGTTTTAAACACCTCGCTGCGTTTCAAACACCTCGCTGCGTTTCAAACACCTCGCTGCGTTTCAAACACCTCGCTGCGTTTCAAACACCTCGCTGTGTTTCAAACACCTCGCTGCGTTTCAAACACCTCGCTGCGTTTCAAACACCTCGCTGCGTTTCAAACACCTCGCTGCGTTTCAAACACCTCGCTGCGTTTTAAACACCTCGCTGCGTTTCAAACACCTCACTGCGTTTTAAACACCTCACTGCGTTTCAAACACCTCACTGCGTTTTAAACACCTCACTGCGTTTCAAACACCTCACTGCGTTTCAAACACCTCACTGCGTTTCAAACACCTCACTGCGTTTCAAACACCTCACTGCGTTTCAAACACCTCACTGCGTTTCAAACACCTCATCCTCTTCTGTATCTTTGCCATTAATGTACACAGCCAGGAATCCTGGGATATGATTTTTTGATTTCAGACCATGTGAACTCTCTGGTGGATTATTAAACTGTGGCCCTGCCTGCTTGTCGTGGTGGACACAAAGGATCCCAGTCTAACACCATAGACTTGGGGAGACAGCACTGACAGATGTGCCGTCTTCCAGGCAAGACTTAAACCAGCCCCACATCTGTCAATAAATACAGGAAATGCTGGAAAACCCGCAGGGCTGGCAGCGTCTGTGGAGAGAGACAAAGTTAATGAGCGCGATTTTCCAAAAAAGAAAATGCTGTTTCCAGCGGGAAAGTTGCTGTGTTTCCCTCTGGCCGCGCTAACCCGCTGCTATTCATGTGGTCATTTTTGTGGAAAAGATTGTGAATTCAAGCCCCACTCCAGCAACCCGAGCCCACAGAGTTAGACTGACACTCTGCGGCACCGGAGAGGTGCGGCACGGGGGGGTGGGCACGGGGGGTGGGCACGGGGGGTGGGCACGATTGGGGGTGGCACGATTGGGGGGGGCACGATTGGGGGGGGCAGCATGGTTCACTCCAGGTTCATCCCATTTGCTCTGTGCAGAAGGGGCTTTCCCGTTTGCCTAACAGGCAGTGCTGGCAGTGAGTTCATTCATTGACCTCCCAGCATTTCGGGATGTCCTGGGAGCATGAAGCGTAGCGGGCGGAGGGTGGCAGGCAGAGCGTAGTGAGTGGAGGGTAGTGAGTGGAGGGTAGTGAGCGGAGGGTAGTGAGCGGAGGGTAGTGAGCGGAGGGTAGTGAGCGGAGGGTAGTGAGCGGAGGGTAGTGAGCGGAGGGTAGTGAGGGGAGGGTAGTGAGTGGAGGGTAGTGAGTGGAGGGTAGTGAGTGGAGGGTAGTGAGTGGAGGGTAGTGAGTGGAGGGTAGTGAGTGGAGGGTAGTGAGTGGAGGGTAGTGAGTGGAGGGTAGTGAGTGGAGGGTAGTGAGTGGAGGGTGGTGAGTGGAGGGTGGTGAGGGGAGGGTAGTGAGGGGAGGGTAGTGAGTGGAGGGTAGCGAGCGGAGGGTAGTGAGGGGAGGAGGGTAGTGAGGGGAGGGTAGTGAGTGGAGGGTAGTGAGCGGAGGGTAGTGAGGGGAGGGTAGTGAGTGGAGGGTAGTGAGTGGAGGGTAGTGAGTGGAGGGTAGTGAGTGGAGGGTAGTGAGTGGAGGGTAGTGAGGGGAGGGTAGTGAGGGGAGGGTAGTGAGTGGAGGGTAGTGAGCGGAGGGTAGTGAGCGGAGGGTAGTGAGCGGAGGGTAGTGAGCGGAGGGTAGTGAGCGGAGGGTAGTGAGGGGAGGGTAGTGAGGGGAGGGTAGTGAGGGGAGGGTAGTGAGGGGAGGGTAGTGAGGGGAGGGTAGTGAGTGGAGGGTAGTGAGTGGAGGGTAGTGAGTGGAGGGTAGTGAGTGGAGGGTAGTGAGTGGAGGGTAGTGAGTGGAGGGTAGTGAGTGGAGGGTAGTGAGGGGAGGGTAGTGAGCGGAGGGTAGTGAGCGGAGGGTAGTGAGCGGAGGGTAGTGAGCGGAGGGTAGTGAGCGGAGGGTAGTGAGGGGAGGGTAGTGAGGGGAGGGTAGTGAGGGGAGGGTAGTGAGGGGAGGGTAGTGAGGGGAGGGTAGTGAGGGGAGGGTAGTGAGTGGAGGGTAGTGAGGGGAGGGTAGTGTGTGGAGGGTAGTGAGGGGAGGGTAATTAGTGGAGGGTAGTGAGTGGAGGGTAGTGAGGGGAGGGTAGTGAGGGGAGGGTTGTGAGGGGAGTGTAGTGAGGGGAGTGTAGTGAGGGGAGGGTAGTGAGTGGAGGGTAGTGAGCGGAGGGTAGTGAGCGGAGGGTAGTGAGCGGAGGGTAGTGAGCGGAGGGTAGTGAGGGGAGTGTAGTGAGAGGAGGATAGTGAGGGGAGGGTAGTGAGGGGAGGGTGGTGAGTGGAGGGTGGTGAGGGGAGGGTAGTGAGGGGAGGGTAGTGAGGGGAGGGTAGTGAGGGGAGGGTAGTGAGGGGAGGGTAGTGAGCGGAGGGTAGTGAGGGGAGGGGAGGGTAGTGAGGGGAGGGGAGGGTAGTGAGCGGAGGGTGGTGAGGGGAGGGTAGTGAGGGGAGGGTGGTGAGGGGAGGGTGGTGAGGGGAGGGTAGTGAGGGGAGGGTGGTGAGGGGAGGGTGGTGAGCGGAGGGTGGTGAGCGGAGGGTGGTGAGCGGAGGGTGGTGATGGGAGGGTGGTGAGTGGAGCGTGGTGAGCGGAGGGTGGTGAGGGGAGGGTAGTGAGGGGAGGGTAGTGAGGGGAGGGTAGTGAGGGGAGGGTAGTGAGGGGAGGGTAGTGAGGGGAAGGTAGTGAGTGGAGGGTAGTGAGGGGAGGGTAGTGAGGGGATGGTAGTGAGGGGAGGGTAGTGAGTGGAGGGTGGTGAGTGGAGGGTGGTGAGGGGAGGGTGGTGAGGGGAGGGTAGTGAGTGGAGGGTAGTGAGGGGAGGGTAGTGAGGGGAGGATAATGAGTGGAGGGTAGTGAGTTCTTTATACAGTGAAGCCCCAGCACTGACTCTTCAGCCAGAATATTAATGTTTGCAGTGGGTGTGTTGTCAGCGATTGACAGGAGCGGTGTAGAAACATCCCTTCAAACCACTTGTGCAAACTAAAGAGTGAAGCTTCTAATCCTGTTTGAGCCGCTGCCTTTGATAGAGAAATGCTGCGAATCCTGGGAGAGATAATGATTTGCACCTGTTTGATTTTCCTCCTCAATCCTCCAGGTGATGAAGGCTGTGCGAGTGGGAATGAAGGAATACGAGTTGGAAAGGTCAGAGCGATTCACATCTATATTTTCAGAGAATATTAAAATGTTTCTGTTCTGTTATTTTGCACATCTTTCTTGGGAATAGTGTGGGGATTCGAGAACAGCTTCTGGCTGTGGGTAAATGAGGTCCCTTTACATTGTCAACATGAAGAGGGCAGCTGTGAGGGGAAGCACCCACCAAGAATTTATTTTTAATTTCCCACTGGTTTTCATTTCTTAATTTGCTGCTGGAAACCGTTCCCTCAGATTGATGTGTTTGTGTGGGATTTACTGATCAGAACAGATTTTGGTGCAGATATCATGGTGGTTCTGGCACTGTACATGCTCCAGCCTCATCCTCCCCTCTGTCTGGGTACCTCCTCATTCCCTCCCCCATTCACACCCCTCTCCCTCCCTCCCGCTGTACGTTCAAGTTCCACAGCAGCTCAGTCTAACACCATAGACTTGGGGAGACAGCACTGACAGATGTGCCGTCTTCCAGGCGAGACTTAAACCAGCCCCACATCTGTCAATAAAAACAGGAAATGCTGGAAAACCCACAGGGCTGGCAGCGTCTGTGGAGAGAGACAAAGTTAATGAGCGCGATTTTCCGAAAAGGAAAATGCTGTTTCCAGCGGGAAAGTTGCTGCGTTTCCCTCTGGCCGCGCTAACCCGCTGCTATTCATGTGGTCATTTTTGTGGAAAAGATTGTGAATTCAAGCCCCACTCCAGCAACCCGAGCCCACAGAGTTAGACTGACACTCTGCGGCACCGGGGAGGTGTGGCATGGTTGGCCGGGGCGACGGGAGGGGGGCACTATTGGGGGGGGCAGCATGGTCGGGGGCGGGGGGGGGTGGTTCATGCACAGCACTGTCAGGGGGGGGTTTGTGCTCGGCACTGTCGAGGGGGGGGTTCATGCAGGGCACTGTCCGGGGGGGTTTGCACACGGCCCTGTCGAGGGGGGCGTTTGCGCTCGGCACTGTCAGGGGGGGGTTTGTGCTCGGCACTGTCGAGGGGGGGGGTTCATGCAGGGCACTGTCCGGGGGGGTTTGCACACGGCCCTGTCGAGGGGGGCGTTTGCGCACGGCACTGTCGGGTTTGCGCAGAATGGTACTGTTGGGGGGTACCGTGTTTTGGATGAGATATTAAACAGGGGCCTTGTCTGCCAGGCAGGTGGATGTAAACGATGCCAGGGCTTTGGTTTGGGAAGAGCGAGGGAGTTCTCGCCAGCCTCCTGACCAACATTTATCCTTCCCCCCGCAAACTCACGAAAGCAGCTGTAAATACAGGTTGTTGGAGCTGACTGGGAGATGGCTGCAGCTTGCTGTGTGTTATGGGGATGACAGTAATATGGTTCCCTGAATAGAAGCTGCGTTTATTCCCACCAGGGCCAGTTTACAGAGACTGCCTCTGATGCTCAACTCTGTTGTTCGCAGCTTTTCCGCTCTGCTGAATTCTCATTTAATTGTTGACTGCTTATATAACGGAGAGGAAGTGACTCTGAAAGGTTAGTCACAAGGGGACTGAATTATTATCGTCCCCTGAGACAGCACTTACTCGTGCCTCCCCGATATTCATTCACTTCCCTTCTCAGCCCAGGGAGTCTGTGTCAGCAAATCCAAAAACAACATTGCATTTCTGCAGTACTCTTCCTGACCTTGGGACACTCTCTAATTAGGCTTCAAATCTCTGTAAATCACTGTTGAATCTGCTCCCTTCAGGCAGCACCTTCCAGACACTTGTGTTTCATAAAGTTTCCTGAAGTCACCTCGGGTCCATTTCCCCGGAATGTGTAAATATTGTACATGCTCGATGTCTAATAGAAACAGACAATGCTGAAAATATTCAGCAGGTCAGAGCATCGCTGGAGAGAGAAACAAGAGTTCACCTTTCAGGTCATAGCTTGATGACAGAATGATGTGGAGATGCCGGCGTTGGACTGGGGTAAACACAGTAAGAGTTTTAACAACACCAGGTTAAAGTCCAACAGGTTTATTTGGTAGCAAAAGCCACTAGCTTTCGGAGCGCTGCTCCTTCGTCAGGTGAGTGGGAGTTCTGTTCACAAACAGGGCACATAAAGACACAAACTCAATTTACATGAATAATGGTTGGAATGCGAGTCTTTACAGGTAATCAAGTCTTAAAGGTACAGACAATGTGAGTGGAGAGAGGGTTAAGCACAGGTTAAAGAGATGTGTATTGTCTCCAGCTGGGACAGTTAGTGAGATTTTGCAAGTCCAGGCAAGTCGTGGGGGTTACAGATAGTGTGACATGAACCCAAGATCCCGGTTGAGGCCGTCCTCATGTGTGCGGAACTTGGCTATCAGTCTCTGCTCAGCGACTCTGCGTTGTCATGTGTCGTGAAGGCCGCCTTGGAGAACGCTTACCCGAAGATCAGAGGCCGAATGCCCGTGACCGCTGAAGTGCTCCCCAACAGGAAGAGAACATTGCTGCCTAGTGATTGTTGAGCAGTGTTCATTCATCCGTTGTCGTAGCGTCTGCATGGTCTCCCCAATGTACCATGCCTCGGGACATCCTTTCCTGCAGCGTATCAGGTAGACAACGTTGGTCGAGTTGCAAGTGTATGTACCGTGTACCTGGTGGATGGTGTTCTCACGGGAGATGATGGCATCCGCGTTGATGATAGAACATAGAACATAGAACAGTACAGCACAGAACAGGCCCTTCGGCCCACGATGTTGTGCCGAGCTTTATCTGAAACCAAGATCAAGCTATCCCACTCCCTATCATCCTGGTGTGCTCCATGTGCCTATCCAATAACCGCTTAAATGTTCCTAAAGTGTCTGACTCCACTATCACTGCAGGCAGTCCATTCCACACCCCAACCACTCTCTGCGTAAAGAACCTACCTCTGATATCCTTCCTATATCTCCCACCACGAACCCGATAGTTATGTAATAGCTCCATCCACCCGAGGAAATAGTCTTTGAACGTTCACTCTATCTATCCCCTTCATCATTTTATAAACCTCTATTAAGTCTCCCCTCAGCCTCCTCCGCTCCAGAGAGAACAGCCCTAGCTCCCTCAACCTTTCCTCATAAGACCTACCCTCCAAACCAGGCAGCATCCTGGTAAATCTCCTCTGCACTCTTTCCAGTGCTTCCACATCCTTCTTATAGTGAGGTGACCAGAACTGCACACAATATTCCAAATGTGGTCTCACCAAGGTCCTGTACAGTTGCAGCATAACCCCACGGCTCTTAAACTCCAACCCCCTGTTAATTAAAGCTAACACACTATAGGCCTTCTTCACAGGGTGGCACGGTAGCACAGTGGTTAGCACTGCTGCTTTACAGCTCCAGGGACCTTCGATTCCCGGCTTGGGTCACTGTCTGTGTGGAGTTTGCACATTCTCCTCGTGTCTGCGTGGGTTTCCTCCGGGTGCTCCGGTTTCCTCCCACAGTCCAAAGATGTGCGGGTTAGGTTGATTGGCCAGGTTAAAAATTGCCCCTTAGAGTCCTGGGATGTGTAGGTTAGAGGGATTAGCGGGTAAATATGTGGGGGTAGGGCCTGGGTGGGATTGTGGTCGGTGCAGACTCGATGGGCCGAATGGCCTCCTTCTGTACTGTAGGGATTCTATGATTCTATGAGCTCTATCCACTTGGTTGGCAACCTTTAGAGATCTGTGGATATGGACCCCAAGATCTCTCTGTTCCTCCACAGTCTTCAGAACCCTACCTTTGACCCTGTAATCCACATTTAAATTAGTCCTACCAAAATGAATCACCTCACATTTATCAGGGTTAAACTCCATTTGCCATTTTTCAGCCCAGCTTTGCATCCTATCTATGTCTCTTTGCAGCCTACAACACCCCTCCACCTCATCCACTACTCCACCAATCTTGGTGTCATCAGCAAATTTACTGATCCACCCTTCAGCCCCCTCCTCTAAGTCATTAATAAAAATCACAAAGAGCAGAGGACCAAGCACTGATCCCTGCGGCTCTCCGCTAGCAACCTGCCTCCAATCCGAAAATTTTCCATCCACCACCACCCTGTCTTCGATCAGACAGCCAGTTACCTATCCAATCGGCCAACTTTCCCTCTATCCCACACCTCCTCACTTTCATCATAAGCCGACCATGGGGGACCTTATCAAACGTCTTACTAAAATCCATGTATATGACATCAACTGCCCTACCTTCATCAACACACTTAGTTACCTCCTCAAAAAACTCTATCAAATTTGTGAGGCACGACTTGCCCTCCATGAATCCGTGCTGACTATCCCGGATTAATCCGCATCTTTCTAAATGGTCGTAAATCCCATCCCTAAGGACCTTTTCCATCAATTTACCAAGCACCGAAGTAAGACTAACCGGTCTATAATTACCAGGGTCATTTCTATTCCCTTTCTTAAACAGAGGAACAACGTTCGCCACTCTCCAGTCCTCTGGCGCCATTCCCGTGGACAGCGAGGACCCAAAGATCAAAGCCAAAGGCTCTGCAATCTCATCCCTTGCCTCCCAAAGAATCCTAGGATATATTTCATCAGGCCCAGGGGACTTATCGACCTTCAGTTTATTCAAAACTGCCAGTACATCGTCCCTCCGAACATCTATTTCCTCCAGCCTATTAGCCTGTAACACCTTCTCTTCCTCAAAAACATGGCCCGGCACATCTTGCAGAGGTTGCTGTGGCAGGGTTGTGTGGTGTCATGGTCACTGTTCTCCTGAAGGCTGGGTAGTTTGCTGCGGACAATGGTCTGTTTGAGGTTGTGCGGTTGTTTGAAGGCAAGAAGTGGGGGTGTGGGGATGGCCTTGGCGAGATGTTCATCTTCATCAATGACATGTTGAAGGCTCCGGAGAAGATGTCATAGCTTCTCCGCCCCGGAGAAGTACAGGACGACGAAGGGTACTCTGTCCGCCGTGTCCCGTGTTTGTCTTCTGAGGAGGTCGGTGCGGTTTTTCGCTGTGGCGCGTCGGAACTGTCGATCGATGAGTCGAGCGCCATATCCTGTTCTTATGAGGGCATCTTTCAGCGTCTGGAGGTGTCTGTTTCGATCCTCCTCATCCGAGCAGATCCTGTGTATTCGGAGGGCTTGTCCATAGGGGATTACTTCTTTTACGTGTTTAGGGTGGAAGCTGGAGAAGTGGAGCATCGTGAGGTTATCCGTGGGCTTGCGGTACAGTGAAGTGCTGAGGTGACCGTCCTTAATGGAGATGCATGTGTCCAAGAATGCAACCGATTCCGGAGAGTAGTCTATGGTGAGTCTGATGGTGGGATGGAACTTGTTGATGTCATCATAGAGTTGTTTCAGTGATTGCTCACCATGTGGTCCAAAGGAAGAAAATGTCATCGATGTATCTTGTGTATAGCATTGGTTGAAGGTCCTGTGCGGTGAAGAAGTCTTGTTCGAACCTGTGCATGAAGATGTTGGCATATTGAGGTGTGAATTTGGTCCCCATGGCTGTTCCGTGTGTCTGGATGAAGAACTGGTTGTTGAAGGTGAAGATATTGTGGTCAATGTCCAGTTCTTCAACAACCAGTTCTTCATCCAGACACACGGAACAGCCATGGGGACCAAATTCGCACCTCAATATGCCAACATCTTCATGCACAGGTTCGAACAAGACTTCTTCACCGCACGGGACCTTCAACCGATGCTATACACTAGATACATCGATGACATTTTCCTCCTTTGGACTCATGGTGAACAATCACTGAAACAACTCTATGATGACATCAACAAGTTCCATCCCACCATCAGACTTACCATGGACTACTCTCCGGAATCGGTTGCATTTTTGGACACACGCATCTCCATTAAGGACGGTCACCTCAGCACCTCACTGTACCGCAAGCCCACGGATAACCTCACGATGCTCCACTTCTCCAGCTTCCACCCTAAACACGTTAAAGAAGCCATCCCCTACGCACAAGCCCTCCGTATACACAGGATCTGCTCGGATGAGGAGGATCGCAACAGGCACCTCCAGACGCTGAAAGATGCCCTCATAAGAACAGGATATGGCGCTCGACTCATCGATCAACAGTTCCGACGCACCACAGCGAAAAACCGCACCGACCTCCTCAGAAGACAAACACGGGACACAGTGGACAGAGTACCCTTCGTCGTCCAGTACTTCCCCGGAGTGGAGAAGCTACGGCATCTCCTCCGGAGCCTTCAACATGTCATTGATGAAGACGAACATCTCGCCAAGGCCATCCCCACACCCCCACTTCTTGCCTTCAAACAACCGCACAGCCTCAAACAGACCATTGTCTGCAGCAAACTAGCCGGCCTTCAGGAGAACAGTGACCATGACACCACACAACCCTGCCACAACAACCTCTGCAAGACGTGCCGGATCATCGACACGGATGCCATCATCTCACGTGAGAACACCATCCACCAGGTACACGGTACATACTCTTGCAACCCGGCCAACGTTGTCTACCTGATACGCTGCAGGAAAGGATGTCCCGAGGCATGGTACATTGGGGAGAGCATGCAGATGCTTCAACAACGGATGAATGAACATCGTTCGACAATCACCAGGCAAGAGTGTTCTCTTCCTGTTGGGGATTACTTCAGTGGTCACGGGCATTCGAGTAAGCGTTCTCCAAGGCGGCCTTCACGACACACAACAACGCAGAGTCGCTGAGCAGAGACTGATAGCCAAGTTCCGCACACATGAGAACGGCCTCAACCAGGATCGTGGGTTCATGTCACACTATCTGTAACCCTCACGACTTGCCTGGGCTTGCAAAATCTCACCAACTGTCCTGGCTGGAGACAATACACATCTCTTTAACCTGTGCTTAACCCTCTCTCCACTCACATTGTCTGTACCTTTAAGACTTGATTACCTGTAAAGACTCGCATTCCAACCATTATTTTGAAAATTGAGTTTGTGTCTTTATATGCCCTGTTTGTGCACTGAAATCCCAGTTACCTGACGAAGGAGCAGCGCTCTGAAAGCTAGTGGCTTTTGCTACCAAATAAACCTGCTGGACTTTAACCTGGTGTTTATGACAGTCATGATGTTGATGACAGAAGCCAGAGGGTGGCTGTCGAGAGTTGTTTTTCAAACTGGAGGTCTGTGACCAGCGGTGTGCCTCAGGGATCGGTGCTGGGTCCACTGTTATTTGTCATTTATATTAATGATTTGGATGAGAATTTAGGAGGCATGGTTAGTAAGTTTGCAGATGACACCAAGATTGGTGGCATGGTGGACAGTGAAGAAGGTTAACTAGGATTGCAACGGGATCTTGATCAATTGGGCCAGTGGGCTGATGAATGGCAGATTGAGTTTAATTTAGACAAATGCGAGGTGATGCATTTTGGTAGATTCAACCAGGGCAGGACTTACTCAGTTAATGGTAGGGCGTTGGGGAGAGTTACAGAACAAAGAGATCTCGGGGGTACATGTTCATAGCCCCTTGAAAGTGGAGTCACAGGTGGACAGAGTGGTGAAGAAGGCATTCAACATGCTTGGTTTCATCGGTCAGAACATTGAATACAGGAGTTGGGACGTCTTGTTGAAGTTGTACAAGACATTGGTAAGGCCACACTTGGAATACTGTGTGCAATTCTGGTCATCCTATTATAGAAAGGATATTATTAAACTAGAAAGAGTGCAGAAAAGATTTACTAGGATGCTACCGGGACTTGATGGATTGAGTTATAAGGAGAGGCTGGATAGACTGGGAGTTTTTTCTCTGGAGCGTAGGAGGCTGAGGGGTGATCTTATAGAGGTCTATAAAATAATGAGGGGCATAGATCAGCTAGATCGTCAATATCTTTTCCCAAAAGTAGGGGAGTCTAAAACTCGAGGGCATAGGTTTAAGGTGAAAGGGGAGAGATATAAAAGGGTCCAGAGGGGCAATTTTTTCACACAGAGGGTGGTGAGTGTCTGGAACAAGCTGCCAGAGGTAGTAGTAGAGGCGGGTACAATTTTATCTTTTAAAAAGCATTTAGACAGTTACATGGGTACGATGGGTATAGAGGGATATGGGCCAAATGTGGGCAATTGGGACTAGCTTAGGGGTTAAAAAAACGGCGGCAAGTTGGGCTAAAGGCCCAGTTTCCATGCTGTAAACCTCTGACCTTTCATCTGAATTGAAATTGAAAGCTCATCGATTAAAATATTAACCCTTTCTCTCTCTCCTTAGATGCTGCCTGACCCGCGAAGTATTTCATGCCTTTTCTGACTTTATTAACCACTTAATCTCTGGTTACTGACCCTATTGCCAGTGAAATAGTTTCTCCTTTTTAACTGCATTTAAACCATTCATCATTAACCTCCCCTTTAACCTCCTCTCCTCCAAGGAGGCCACACTCAGCCTCTGCAATCTCTTCACATAACTGAGATCTTGTATCCTCCGTATCGTTCTAATAAATGTTGCCAGCACCCTGAAGTGTAGTGCCCAGAGCTGTGCATAGTATTCTCGCTCAGTACTGGTCTGTTTGATTTCCCTTCCTGCCTTGGAGTGTGCATTGAGGTGACGTGACCTGTTCCAGGGCAGTTTACTGAGATACTCCAATGTTTCAGCTGTGAGTTGCAATGTTTGCTGATTGAATCCTGTGACCCTATTAAAGGCAAGAATTAGGTTGACAGGTGAACGGAATGAATTGAATTTGTTAACCAGATTGAGCTGAAGCCACCGCCCCGAATCGAACATCAGTCACTATTTATGCAGCTGGGGTCAGGATCTTTACAAGGGTGATTGGCAGCGTCTGCTCATTACTGACTCGGAATTCATTTGAAATTAGTCTACTGAATTTTTATTCTTCATTTGATGGTTTGTGTATCGTGGGAAGGTTAGGCTCAGTGATTCAGCTTATTACGAGTAATTAGTATTCTTGAGAATTTTTAAACCTTTATCCAGTTGAATAAACAGCCTGTACACAATTATATGCTAAGTAACTGTAAGTCTGCTGAATAAACAGTGACTGTGTACAGTTACACAGTGAGTGATCCTTACCCTGCTGAATAAACAGTGACTCTGTACAGTTACACAGAGTGATCCTTACCCTGCTGAATAAACAGTGACTGTGTACAGTTACACAGTGAGTGATCCTTACCCTGCTGAAAGCACAGTGACTCTGTACAGTTACACAGAGTGATCCTTACCCTGCTGAAAGCACAGTGACTCTGTACAGTTACACAGAGTGATCCTTACCCTGCTGAATAAACAGTGACTCTGTACAGTTACACAGTGAGTGATCCTTACCCTGCTGAATAAACAGTGACTCTGTACAGTTACACAGTGAGTGATCCTTACCCTGCTGAATAAACAGTGACTGTGTACAGATGCCTGTAGCCAAAGGAATTGGTTCTGACAGTTTGTGAGTACTCCTTTGCGGCTGAATAATCTTTCAATACACGACATGTTGAATAACTCCCTCTATTCAGGCAACTACAGCTGTTACTTTGCAAACAAGATTCCCAGGAACAGTAATGAGATGAGTAATTAGCGAGCGTGTCTCTTGTGTCCCATCATCGAGATCCCAGATCTCCCTCCAATGGACTCTTTAGCATCAACCTCCAAAGACTTTGTCGCTATATTTAATTGAGTTCTCCTGTGTTAGATTCTCGTCTGTCCTGACTAAAATTATTGTAAAGTTCAGTTGAAGCAATTAAGGGAATAGAATATGTTGTTGTGTGTACAGAAGCTGGTGTGGTGTTATTGTTAAAGCTGTGCGGTCAGGAATTGTAGCTCGGGGGTGACTCGGGGCCGACTCGGGGCCGACTCGGGGCCGACTCGGGGGTGACTCGGGGCCGACTCGGGGCTGACTCGGGGCTGACTCGGGGGTGACTCGAGGTTGACTCGGGGCCGACTCGGGGCCGACTCGGGGGTGACTCGGGGGTGACTCGGGGCCGACTCGGGGCCGACTCGGGGGTGACTGCGGGCTGACTCGGGGGTGACTCGGGGCTGACTCGGGGGTGACTGCGGGCTGACTCGGGGCCCACTCGGGGGTGACTCGGGGGTGACTCGGGGCCCACTCGGGGGTGACTCGGGGGTGACTCGGGGCTGACTCGGGGCCCACTCGGGGCCGACTCGGGACTGCCTGTCAGTGCCTGGACTTTTCACCGCACTGGTGGCTGTTGAGTCCTTTCCGCTGGTTGGCTGGGCAACAGGCTCCTTGCTCCAGCTCTTCATTGGTCCCTGTCAGAGAGAGAAGCTCCAGATGGGAAGCCACTGTTTCAATGAAGAAATGAAATGTGGAAACCAGTGACTTCTGAAAATAAAAGGAAACAGGATTAGTATTTGTACTGAGCCTCACCACTTCCTCGAAACAGCCCAATCGCTTCACTCACACCGTGAATCAAATGATGACCACCGTGCAGCAAGTTAATGATGAGCCACTTTCTGTTTTAGTGATGTTGGTTGGGGGATAGATGTTGACCTGGACACTGGATTCACAGAAAACTTATGTCCCATTGTGTCCATGCTGTTTGGCAAAGAGTTACTGAGCCTGACCGGACCTTCCTGCACTAATCACAGCTCTTCATGTAGACACCCAAACATTCTTTTAAATGTGGTGAGAGTTTCTGTCTCTACCACCCTTTCTGGCAGCGAGCTTGATGCCTCCTGCAATCATTCTGCCCATTACTTTAAACACCCCCCGCCCGCCCCCCCCCCACACACACACACACACACACACACACAGAGTTTTTGACCCCTGTGCTGAGGTAAAGAGGTCAGCTCTCTTTATTTGGGACCCTCATTATTTTAAGTATCTCAATGAAGTCCATCTGAAGCAGTTCATGTCCAAATGCAGCAAGATTTGGACAATATCCAGACTTGGGCTGACAAGTGGAAAGTAACATTCGTGCCACACAAGTGTCAGGCAATGACCATCTACAACAAGGGAGAATCTAACCATCACCTCTTGATATTCAATGGTGTAACCATCGCTGAATCCCCCACTGTCAACACCCTGGGGTTACCATTGACCAGAAACTCAACTGGACTCCCCACATGAACACAGTGGCTGCCAGAGCAGGTCAGAGGTTGGGAATCCTGCGGTGAGTAACTCACCTCCTGACTCCCCAAAGTCTGTCCACCATCTACAAGGCACAAGTCAGGAGTGTGATGGAATACTCTCCACTTACCTGGATGGGTGCAGCTTCAAGAAGCTCGACACCATCCTGGACGTGGCAGCTCTTTTGAATGGTAGCCCTTCCACACACACTCACTCCCTCCACCGACAAGGAATAATGGTAGCAGTGTGTACCATCTACAAGACGCATTGAAGGAACTCACCAAGGCTCCTTAGGCAGCACCTTCCAAACCCACAACCGCCACCATCTAGAAGAACAAGGGCAATAGATACCTGGGAACGCCACCACCTGGAGGTTCCCCTCCAAGCCGCACATCATCTTGGCTTGGAAATATATTGCCATTCTTTCACTGTCGTGGATCAAAATCCTGGAATTCCCTCCCTAACAGCACAATGGGTGTACCTACACCACAGGGAGTGCAGGGGTTTGAGAAAGCAGCTCACCACCATCTCCTCAGGTGCACCTAAGAATGGTGTGCAATCAGTTATTGAGGCATTTTGTTTCTGTGGAGTGGGATGTTCTCCACCCAGGTTCCTGATAGTCCATGAGCTATTTCAGCAATTACTGACTGGGAACCCTGATCGTAAAGTTGAAAATCGCACAAAGTTGCCACTCATTAAATTTTTCTGACGTGTAGTCACTGTTGTAATGTAGGAATCTGAACACAGCAAGATCCCACACACACATATATGAGATAAATGACAGGATTATCTGTTTTATTGACACCAGTTGAGCCTCAGTGTTCCGGAGAATCTCTCCTGCCTCTCTCTCTTCATTCTTGAATGTTTTTACATCCACCTGAGGAAACATTTTAGTGAGGCATCTTTGTACCTTGTTGCACAACTCCTGCTGACCCGAGTCAGGAGGTTTTGGGTTCAAACCTCATTTCTGGATTTTCGCCCATAATCAGTCACCCAGGCTGGTGGAAATTACATTTAATTAAATTCAATAATTAATAAAGCTATCATGATAGTCATGACAAAACTAATACTGTCATGAAAGCCCATCTGGTTCACTAATGTCCTTGAGGGAAGAGAAGTTGCTGTCCTTACCCGGTCTGACGTGTGAGTCTGAACCCATACCAATGTACCTGTCCTAAATACATCTCGTAAATTCCACTGAAATGATCAACAGGCCACGGAATCACTCCAGAACATCAAAAATCAGTGAAACCAGATAGACCATCTGGCATTGACCCTGCAAAGTCCTCTTCACTAACATCGGGAGGTGGGGGGGGGCATGTGCAAAATTGGGAGAGCTGTCTCACAGATTAGTCAAGCAACAGCCTGACATAGTCATTCTCACAGAATCGTACCTTACAGATACTGTCCCAGACACCACCCGTTGGCAGGAGCTGAGTAAAAATGAAACTGCGGCGTGAAATGGGAGTGTTGATGGTTCTGTCCCTCGGGTGGGTGGTCCAGGCTGTTGATGGTCTAAAGATTCTCCTGTATAACATGGCAGCAGCAGTATGGGGCAATGCACACCGCTGGGCCTGTTTGTAAAGTGTGGACCTGCTCTCTGCCAACTGAAGCAGCATTGCAGGCTGGAGCGGGACAGAAAGGGGGTAAACACCAAATCGGCGGATTGGTAAAGACCCCAGCCGCATCAATCCTGCCCCACACATCATAACGGCACAACAATGAGGGATCCTTCCTTAGAGTCCAGCACAGGATCCAGCTCCTCCCACAGACAACATCCCCAACTGCTCATCCTAGCCCCTCCCTTGTTGCTGCTCACACATTCAGGCACTGCCCACACCCCCCCCCTCCCCGTGTCACCTTTCCCCTTGATTCAGACCACCTTCTCCTCACCTCCCCCCTTGATGTTGCCTGTCCGCGTGTGGCCCTTCCCCACTAGCTGAGTGGAATTCTAGAACAAGCTGAGTTAGAATGAGCAGACGGCTGACAAATGGACCTTTGTTTAGATAACCCAGGCTGGGTTAAAATGCTAAAGAACAAAGAACAGTACAGCACAGGAACAGGCCCTTCGGCCCATCAAGTCTGTGCCGACACAGACGCCTCTCTAACCTAATATTTTCTTGCCTCTACGTGGTCCATATCCCTCCATTCCCTGTCTATTCATGTATCGATCCAGATGCCTCTTGAACGTTGTTATAGAACCTGCTTCCACCACCTCCTCCGGCAGCGCGTTCCAGACATTCATCACCCTCTGTGTGAAAAACCTCCCCTTGCATCTCTTTTAAACTTTCCCCTCTCACTTTCAACCTATACCCCGAGTAATTGATCCTTTGACCCCTGGGAAAAAGACTCTGACTATCCACTCTATCCAAGCCTGTCATAATCTTGTAAGCCTCTATCAGGTCCCCCCTCATCCTCCGACACTCCAATGAAAACAATCCAAGTTTGTTCAACCTTTCTTCATAGTCCATATCCTTCAAACCAGGCAACATCCTGGTAAATCTCTTCTGCACCCTCTCCAATGCATCAACATCCTTCCGGTGGGATCGGAATTGTACATAATACTCCAAATGCAGCCTAACCAAAGTCTTATACAGCAACAACATGATTTTCCAATTCCTATACTCAACACCCTGACCAATGAAGGCCAGCATGCCATACCCCTTCTTGGCCACCTTGTCCACCTGAGTTACCACCTTCAGGGAACTGTGGATCTGCACGCCTGGATCCAACACCCCGCCTGGGCCTCTCTGAGGGAAAGAGAGTTGATGCAGTGGTCATTTCACTCAGTGTCACTATTAAACACTGACATTTTATATTGAAAAGTCCAGCCCAGGAACTCAACAATACATAGAATCATAGAAACCCTATAGTGCAGAAGGAGGCCATTTGGCCCATCGAGTCTGCACCGACTACAATCCCACCTCAGGCCCTATCCCCACAACCCCACACATTTACCCCATTAATCCCTCTAACCTACACATCCCGGGAGATTAAGGGGTAATTTAGCATGGCCAATGCACCTAACCAGCACGTCTTTCGGGCTGTGGGCGGAAACTGGAGCACCCGGAGGAAACCCACGCAGACACGGGGAGAAAGTGCAAACTCCACACAGACAGTGACCTGAGGCTGGGAATCAAACCCGGGTCCCTGGAGCTGTGAGGCAGCAGTGCTAACCACTGTGTCATCGTGCTGGGTCCACAAAAAATACATTACTTCAAATGGAACGTTTTTCATACCAAACCTTTGAATATTAGCATTGCCTTTCAGATCATCAAAACATTCAGAAAATAATTAAAGTGCAGAAGTGGTAATTCCAAAAGCACTGGCAGAGTAATGAGTGAGTGGTTTAATAAGCCTGGAGTCTCAGACAGCAGATCCAGTGTGTTGTCTGAGTCTCCAAATCCTTTAGCAGCATTTGGGTAATTGTAACCTGTGGAATTGGTCCCTTTGGGAGCAATTACTGAGTTGCAGAAGACAGTCAGTACTCGCTGCTGTCAACAGGCCAGCTTCTCTTCAGCAATAAAAGGATATTTCAGTCCCCGCTGATGGAATCAGTGAATGTCAGTTTTATCTGCAAGAACGATGTGTTTAATCCCCACCCTCCTCTTTCTGTGTTCTATACACTTCTCTAGATCACAACAGTGACAACACTTCAAAACCATTTCATCAGCAGTAAACCTCTTTCAGACGTCCTGAGGTTATAGAAGCTGACCCTTTTTCTCTGCCTACCTGAGTACACTTTCTTTGCCCCTCTTGGACCCTCACACACCCCAATGCTCACCTCCCTATCTCTATTCTTCCGCCTCTCCTTCACCTCTTCCCCGCCTCTCTGTCCAACGCCCCACGTGGCCTCTCTTCCGCCTGAACCTCTGCACATCACCCGGCCCATCTGTGCCCCCTTCTAGCCCATCTTTACCTCCTCCTCCCTGACCCTTCTACGCCCCCAGCCCTGCAGTCTCCCCACCTCCGGGCACCGCTTCACCCCCAGCCTTGCCCCGCTGTAATCTTCCTACCCCCCATCCCTCCTCATTCCCACTTGCCTCTCCTGCAGTTACTCCCAGCCCCTCTACAGAAGTAGTGCCATGGGATCTTAGTGTTCAGGTTTCTGAAGTGGGAATTGGACCTAATGATGGCTGCCAAGGGCGGGAGAGGGAGAGGACCCAGAGACATAAAGAGAGAGAGAGAGGACCCAGAGACATAAAGAGAGAGAGAGAGAGAGGAGGACCCAGAGACATGGAGAGAGAGAGAGAGAGAGGACCCAGAGACATAAAGAGAGAGAGAGAGAGAGGACCCAGAGACATAAAGAGAGAGAGAGAGGACCCAGAGACATAAAGAGAGAGAGAGAGAGGAGGACCCAGAGACATAAGAACATAAGAAATAGGAGCAGGAGTAGGCCATCTAGCCCCTCGAGCCTGCCCCGCCATTCAATAAGATCATGGCTGATCTGAAGTGGATCAGTTCCACTTACCCGCCTGATCCCCATAACCCCTAATTCCCTTACTGATCAGGAATCCATCGATCCGTGATTTAAACATATTCAACGAGGTAGCCTCCACCACTTCAGTGGGCAGAGAATTCCAGAGATTCACCACCCTCTGAGAGAAGAAGTTCCTCTTCAACTCTGTCCTAAACTGACCCCCCTTTATTTTGAGGCTGTGCCCTCTAGTTCTGGTTTCCTTTCTAAGTGGAAAGAATCTCTCCACTTCTACCCTATCCAGCCCCTTCATTATCTTATAGGTCTCTATAAGATCCCCCCTCAGCCGTCTAAACTCCAACAAGTACAAATCGAATCTGCTCAATCTCTCCTCATAATCTACACCCCTCATCTCCGGTATCAACCTGGTGAACCTTCTCTGCACTTCCCCCAAGGCCAATATATCCTTCCGCAAATAAGGGGACCAATACTGCACACAGTATTCCAGCTGCGGCCTCACCAATGCCTTGTACAGATGCAGCAAGACTTCTCTGCTTTTATATTCTATCCCCCTCGCGATAAATACCAACATCCCATTTGCCTTCTTGATCACCTGTTGTACTTGCAGACTGAGTTTTTGCGACTCATGCACAAGGACCCCCAGGTCCCTTTGCACTGTAGCATGTTGTAATTTTTTTCCATTTAAATAATAATCCAATTTGCTATTATTTCTTCCAAAGTGAATAACCTCGCACTTGCCAACGTTATACTCCATCTGCCAGATCCTCGCCCACTCACTCACCCTATTCAAATCTCTCTGCAGACCTTCCGCTTCCTCCACACAATTCACTTTCCCACTTATCTTCGTGTCGTCAGCAAACTTTGTTACCCTGCACTCAGTCCCCTCCTCCAGATCATCGATGTAAATAGTAAACAGTTGAGGCCCCAGTACCGATCTCTGCGGCACGCCACTAGTCACCATCTGCCAACCAGAAAAGCACCCATTTATTCCAACTCTCTGCTTCCTGTTGGATAGCCAATCCCCAATCCACGCTAACACCCTACCCCCAACTCCGTGTGCCCCAATCTTCTGCAGCAACCTTTTGTGAGGCACCTTATCGAATGCCTTTTGGAAATCCAAAAACACCACATCTACCGGTTCCCCTCCGTCAACCGCACTAGTCACATCTTCATAAAAATCCAGTAAGTTCGTCAAACACGACTTTCCTCTCATGAATCCATGCTGCGTCTGCTTGATCGAACCATTCTTATCCATATGCCTGCTATTTCTTCTTTAATGATGGATTCCAGCATTTTCCCAACTACGGACGTTAAGCTAACCGGCCTGTAGTTACCCGCCTTTTGTCTACTTCCTTTTTTAAACAGCGGCGTAACAGTAGCCGTTTTCCAATCAGCTGGCACTACCCCAGAGTCCAGTGAATTTTGATAAATAACCACTAACGCATCTGCTATTACCTCTGACATTTCTTTCAGTATCCTGGGATGCATTCCATCCGGGCCCGGGGACTTGTCCACCTTCAGTCCCGTTAGTCTACCAAGCACTGCCTCTCTCGTAACAATAATTGTATTGAGTACCTCTCCTCCTACCAACTCTCGATCATTAATATTCGGTAAACTATTTGTGTCTTCCACCGTGAAAACCGACACAAAAAACCTATTTAAAGTCTCAGCCATTTCCTCGTTTTCCACTATTAAATCTCCCCTCTCGTCCTCCAAGGGTCCAACATTCACTCAAGCCACTCTATTCCTTTTTATATATTTGTAAAAACTTTTACTATTATTTTTTATGTTTAGAGCTAGTTTAGTTTCATAATCTATCTTTCCTTTCTTTATTGCTTTCTTAGTCATTCTTTGTTGTTTTTTTGAAGCTTTCCCAATCTTCTAACTCTCCACTATTTTTGGCCATTCTGTACGCATCGGTCTTTAATTTAATACTCTCCTTTGTTTCCTTCATTATCCACGGCTGGCTATCGCTTTTCTTACAGTCCTTCTTTATCACTGGAATATATTTTTGCTGAGTACTGAAAAGGATCTCCTTAAAAATCCTCCACTGTTCCTCAGCTGTCCTACCTACCAGTCTGCTCTCCTAGTCCACCTTAGCCAATTCAGCCCTCATCCTATCGTACTCCCCTCTGTTCAAGCAGAGGACATTGGTTTGGGACCCAACTTTCTCCACCTCCATCTGCACCAGAAATTCGACCATATTGTGATCACTCGACCCAAGAGCGTCCTTCACAAGAAGATCCTTAATTCTACCTGTCTTGTTACACATTATGTGGAGATGCCGGCGTTGGACTGGGGTAAGCACAGTAAGAAGTCTCACAACACCAGGTTAAAGTCCAACAGGTTTATTTGGTAGCAAATACCATGATATTTGCCATGGTACCATGGTATTTGCTACCAAATAAACCTGTTGGACTTTAACCTGGTGTTGTGAGACTTCTTACTGTCGTTACACATTACCAGATCTAAGATAACTCGTTCCCTCGTAGGTTCTGTAACATACTGTTCAAGGAAACTATCCCGATAGCATTCTAAGAACTCTTCCTCCATCCCACCACGGCCAACTTGAGTCAGCCAATGAATAAGCAGGTTAAAACCCCCAAAGTTATTGCCGTTCCGTTTTTGCACGCATCCATTATTTGTTTGTTTATAGCCCTCCCCACCTCAGAGAGGAACTTCTTCTCAGAGAAGTGAGACCACATTTGGAATATTGTGTGCAGTTCTGGTCACCTCACTATAAGAAGGATGTGGAAGCGCTGGAAAGAGTGCAGAGGAGATTTACCAGGATGCTGCCTGGTTTGGAGGGTAGGTCTTATGAGGAAAGGTTGAGGGAGCTAGGGCTGTTCTCTCTGGAGCAGAGGAGGTTGAGGGGAGACTTAATAGAGGTTTATAAAAGGATGAAGGGAATAGATAGAGTGAACGTTCAAAGACTATTTCCTTGGGTGGATGGAGCTATTACAAGGGGGCATAACTATAGTGTTCGTGGTGGGAGATATAGGAAGGATATCAGAGGTAGGTTCTTTACGCAGAGAGTGGTTGGGGTGTGGAATGGACTGCCTGCAGTGATAGTGGAGTCAGACACTTTAGGAACATTTAAGCGGTTATTGGATAGGCACATGGAGCACACCAGGATGATAGGGAGTGGGATAGCTTGATCTTGGTTTCAGATAAAGCTCGGCACAACATCGTGGGCCGAAGGGCCTGTTCTGTGCTGTACTGTTCTATGTTCTATGTTCTAGAGAGAAGAAGTTCCTCCTCAACTCTCTTCTAAACTGACTCCCCCTTATTTTGAGGCTGTGTCCTCTAGTTCCTGTTTCCATAGAACCATCGAAAATTACAGCTCAGAAACAGGCCTTTTGGCCCTTCTTGTCTGTGCCGAACTATTTTTTGCCGAGTCCCACTGACCTGCACTTGGACCATATCCCTCCACATCCCTCTCATCCATGAACCCGTCCAAGGTTTTCTTAAGTGTTAAAAGTGTTAAAACCACTTTATCCGGCAGCTCATTCTACACTCCCACCACTCTCTGTGTGAAGAAGCCCCCCCTAATATTCCCTTTAAACTTTCTCCTTTCATCTTTAACCCATGCCCTCTGGTTTTTTTCTCCCCTAGCCTCAGTGGAAAAAGCCTGCTTGCATTCACTCTATCTATACCCATCAAAATCTTGTACACCTCTATCAAATCTCCCCTCAATCTTCTACGCTCCAGGGAATAAAGTCCCAACCTATTCAATCTCTCTCTGTAACTCATCTTCTTAAGTCCCGGCAACATCCTTGTGAACCTTCTCCGCACTCTTTCAACCTTATTTACATCCTTCCTGTAACTAGGTGACCAAAACTGTACTCCTTTCCTTTCTAAGTGGAAAGAATCTCTCTGCCTCTACCCTGTCTAGCCCCTTCATTATCTTATATGTCTCTATAAGATCTCCCCTCAGCCTTCTAAACTCCAACGAGTACAGGCCCAATCTACTTTATCTCTCCTCATAAGCTACACCCCTCATCTCCAGTATCAACCTGGTGAACCTTCTCTGTACTCCCTCCAAGGCCAATATATCCTTCCACAAATAAGGAGACCAAAATTGCACACAGTTCTCTAGTTGTGGCCTCACTAGTACCTTGTACAATTGCAGCAAGACCTCCCTGCTTTTATACTCCATCCCCTTCACGATAAAGGCCAACATTCCATTTGCCTTCTTGATCACCTGCTGCACCTGCAAAAGAGAGAGAGAGAGAGAGAGAGGATCCAGAGACATAAAGAGAGAGAGAGAGTGGAGGACCCAGAGACATAAAGCAGCACCTAAAGAGAGAGAGAGGAGGAGCACACCTGGAGTACTGTGTATAGTTTTGGTTTCCTTACTTGAGAAAGGATATACTGGCACTGGAGGGGGTGCAGAGGAGATTCACTAGGTTGATTCCGGAGTTGAGAGGGTTGGCTTATGAGGAGAGACTGAGTAGACTGGGGCTATACTCATTGGAATTCAGAAGAATGAGGGGAGATCTTATAGAAACATATAAGATTATGAAGGGAATAGATAAGATAGAAGCAGGGAAGTTGTTTCCACTGGCAGGTGAAACTAGAACTAGGGGGCATAGCTTCAAAATAAGGGGAAGCAGATTTAGGACTGAGTTGAGGAGGAACTTCTTCACACAAAGGGTTGTGAATCTGTGGAATTCCCTGCCCTGTGAAGCAGTTGAGGCTACCTCATTGAATGTTTTTAAGGCAAGGATAGATAAATTTTTGAACAGTAAAGGAATTAAGGGTTATGGTGAGCGGGTGGGTAAGTGGAGCTGAGTCCACAAAAAGATCAGCCATGATCTTATTGAATGGCGGGGCAGGCTCGAGGGGCCAGATGGCCTACTCCTGCTCCTAGTGCTTACATTCTTTCTCTAAACAAGGGAAGCGAGAAGGTATGAGGAACACATTTGTTGTGGTAGATTGGGAGCTTCATTAAAAATATATTGGTAAATAGGCAATGGGCTAGCATTTAAAGAATTAATACAACTTATTGATATTAGTTTAAACACAAAAGCCCAGCAGGAGAAGTGATCCAACCGTGGCAAACTAGCAAAGTTAAAAATTGATTAGTTAAAGGGAGGGTCTTAATTTACCAAAACAAATCTGTAAACCTGAGGATTGGGAACATTTTAGAATTCAACAAAGGAGGACCAAGAGACTGATAACATCGAATATGAAAGAATGCTCGCAAGAAACATAAAAGCTTCTATAAATATCTAAAAAAAGAAAAGATTAGTAAAGATGAATGTGGGCCCAGTACAGGCAGGGACAGGAACATTTATAACGGGAATATGGAAATGGCAGAGAAAATGAACAAGTATTTTGTGACTGTCTTCACGGAGGCAAATAGAGAAAACATGCCGGGAATACTGGAGAAACAAGGGATTGGGAAGATGAGGAACTGACATAAATCAGTATTAGTAAAATAGTCCTGGAGAAATTAATGAGACTTCATAATCGACATCCCAGAGGTTGCTATAAAGTTTATTTATTAGTCACAAGTAGGCTTACATTAACACTGCAATGAAGTTACTGTGAAATTCCCCTAGTCGCCACAGTCTGGCGCCTGTTCAGGTCAATGCATCTAACCTGCACATCTTTCAGACTGTGGGAGGAAACCGGAGCACCCGGTGGAAACCCACGCAGACACAGGGAGAATGTGCAAATTCCACACAGACAGAGACCCAAGCCGGGAATTGAACCCAGTTCCCTGGCGCTGTGAGGCAGCAGTGCTAACCACTGTGCTACCATGCCGCCGACAAGTGATAGTGGATGCATTGGTGGCCATCTACCAAAATTCTATAGATTCTGGAATGGTTCCTGCAGATTGGAAGGTAGCTAAACCCCCACCCCCCATTGTTTAAGAAGTGGAGGGGGTGGTGGGAGAGAAAACAGAACTAGAGCCGTTAGCCTGGTATCAGTTGTAGGGAAAAGGCTAGATTCTACCCATAGATGTGAAAAATGGACACTTAGAAAATAATGGTAAGATTGGACAGAGTCAAAATGGATTTATAAAAGGTTGACAAGACTGTAGAACTTTGAGAACGGAACTGACAGATTAACTCAGCGGGAGGTTAGTGAGCAGAATTTGAGCACATCGGATTGTGGGCAGTATACTTTTTAAATTCAATGATGGGACCTGGGCGTTGCTGACTGGGCTAGCATTCATTGCCCATCCCTGAGGGCAGCTAAGAATCACCCACATTGCTGTGACTCTGGAGTCACGTGTAGGCCAGACCGGGTAAGGATGGCA
Source organism: Mustelus asterias (assembly GCF_964213995.1). Lineage (NCBI taxonomy): Eukaryota > Metazoa > Chordata > Chondrichthyes > Carcharhiniformes > Triakidae > Mustelus > Mustelus asterias. The sequence continues at coordinate 2,064,207 of NC_135804.1, read as the reverse complement.
GATTTCCTTCCCTAAAGGAGATTAGTGACCCAGATGGGTTTTTCCCACAATCGACAATGGTTTAATGGTCATCATTGGACTTCATTAATTCCAAATTTTTATTGAATTCAAATTTCACCACCTGCTGTGGTGGGATTTGAACCGAGATCTCCAGAGCATTGCCCTGGTTCTCTGGATTACTAGTCAGTGACAATACCACTGCCTCCCTTAACTAGCATGGATTGAGGATTGGTTAGCGGACAGAAAGCTGAGAGTAGGGATAAATGGGTCATTCTCAGGTTGGCAGGCTGTGACTCTTGGGGTTGAATAAGGGTCAGTACTTGGGCCCCAGCTGTTCACAACCTAAATCAATATTTGGATGTGTGGATTCACTGCAATATTTGCAGGTTTGCTGATGACACAAAACTAGGTGGGAATGTGAGTTGTGAGGAGGATGTAAAGAGGCTTCAAGGGGATTTAGACAGACTGAGTGAGTGGGCAAAGACATGGCAGATGGAAAATAACGTGGAAAAATATAAAGTTATCCACTTTGGTCCAAAAAACAGAAATGCAGAATATTTCTGAAATAGGGAGAGATTGGGAAATGTTGATGTCTCGGGTGGCACAGTGGTTAGCACTGCTGCCTCACAGCACCAGTGACCCGGGTTTGATTCCCGGCAGCACGGTGGCACAGTGGTTAGCACTGCTGCCTCACAGCGCCAGTGACCCGGGTTTGATTCCCGGCAGCACGGTGGCACAGTGGTTAGCACTGCTGCCTCACAGCGCCAGGGTCCTGGGTCGGCACGGTGACACAGTGGTTAGCACTGCTGCCTCACAGCGCCAGGGTCCTGGGGCGGCACGGTGACACAGTGGTTAGCGCTGCTGCCTCACAGCGCCAGTGACCCGGGTTTGATTCCCGGTGGCACAGTGGTTAGCACTGCTGCCTCACAGCGCCAGGGTCCTGGGTCGGCACGGTGACACAGTGGTTAGCACTGCTGCCTCACAGCGCCAGTGACCCGGGTTTGATTCCCGGTGGCACAGTGGTTAGCACTGCTGCCTCACAGCGCCAGGGTCCTGGGTCGGCACGGTGACACAGTGGGTTAGCACTGCTGCCTCACAGCGCCAGGGTGCCGGGGCGGCACGGTGGCACAGTGGTTAGCACTGCTGCCTCACAGCACCAGTGACCCGGGTTTGATTCCCGGCAGCACGGTGACACAGTGGTTAGCACTGCTGCCTCACAGCGCCAGGGTCCTGGGGCGGCACGGTGACACAGTGGTTAGCACTGCTGCCTCACAGCGCCAGGGACCCGGGGCAGCACGGTGACACAGTGGTTAGCACTGCTGCCTCACAGCGCCAGGGTCCTGGGGCGGCACGGTGACACAGTGGTTAGCACTGCTGCCTCACAGCGCCAGTGATCCAGGTTTGATTCCCGGCAGCACGGTGGCACAGTGGTTAGCACTGCTGCCTCACAGCGCCAGTGACCCGGGTTTGATTCCGACCTCTCGACATGGAGGTTGCACGACTTCCCCGTGTCTGCGTGGGTTTCCTCCGGGTGCTCTAATTTCCTCCCCCAGTCCAAAGATGTGCGGGTTAGGTGCATTGGCCATGCTAAATTCTCCCTTAGTGTCAGGGGGGATTAGCAGGCTGGATACGTGGGGTTATGGGGATAGGGCCTTGGGGATATGGGGGGATGGAGGGGGGGTTTAGTATTCCAGAGAGCCAGGGCAATGCTCTGGAGATCCAGGTTCAAATCCCACCACAGCTGGTGGTGAAATTTGAGTTCAATAAAAATTTGGAATGAATGAAATCCAATGCTGGGATTGTTGTTAGTGCAGGCTGAATGGGCTGAATGGCCTCCTCCTTCACTGTAGGGATTTTGTGATTCTAAAGAGACCTGGGTGTCCTTGTTGATAAATCACTGAGAGCTAACATGCAGGTGCCACAAGTAATTAGGAAGGCAAATAGGATTTGAGTCCAGAAGTAAAGAAACAGAAACTAGAAGCAGGAGGAGGCCGTTCGGCCCTTCCAGCCTGCTCTAGCATTCATTATGATCATGGCTGATCATCAAATTCAATATTCTGATCCCCCCTTCCCTCCCATATCCCTTGATTCCTTTAGCCCCAAGAGCACCTTCTTGAAATCAGACAACATTTTGGCCTCAAATACATTCATTGTTAGTGAATTCCACACATTCACCACCCTCTGGGTGAAGAAATTTCCCCTCACCTCAGTTCTAATAGGTTTACCCCTTATCCTTAAACTATGACCCCTAGTTCTGGACTCCCCCACCATTGGGAACATTCTTTCTGAATCTACCCTGTCTCACCCTGTTAGAATTTTTATAAGTTTCAATGAGATTCCTTTCACTCTTCTAAACTCCAAAGAAGTCTTGCTGCAATCATCTCGAGCCTTGGTTAGACCACACCTGGAGTATTGTGCACAGGTTTGGTCTCCTTACCGAAGGAAGGATATACTGGCCATAGAGGCAGTGCAATGAATGTTCACCCGACTGACCTCTGGATGGTGGGATTGTCTTTTGGGGAGAGATTGAGGAGGCTGGGCTTATGTTTCTAAGGATCCAAGGGGCTGCTGCCCTGTGGATCCAGAACTGGCTTGCCCAAAGGAGGCAGAGAGTGGGTATAGATGGGTCTTTTTCTAAATGGAGGTCGGTCACCAGTGGTGTGCCCCAGGGATCTGTTCTGCGACCCTTGTTGTTTGTCATTTTCATAAATGACCTGGATGAGGAAGCGGAGGGATGGGTTGGTAAGTTTGCCGACGACACGAAGGTTGGTGGGGTTGTGGATAGTCTGGAGGGATGTCAGAAGTTACAGAGGGACATAGATAGGATGCAAGACTGGGCGGAGAAGTGGCAGATGGACTTCAACCCGGATAAATGCGTAGTGGTCCATTTTGGCAGGTCAAATGGGATGAAGGAGTACAATATAAAGGGAAAGACTCTTCGTACTGTCGAGGATCAGAAGGACCTTGGGGTCCGGGTCCATAGGACTCTAAAATCGGTCCCTCAGGTGGAGGAGGTGGTTAAGAAGGCGTATGGTGTGCTGGCCTTTATCAATCGAGAGATTGAGTTTAGGAGTCCGAGGATAATGATGCAGCTGTATAACACCCTCGTCAGACCCCACTTGGAGTACTGTGCTCAGTTCTGGTCGCCTCATTACAGGAGGGATGTGGAAAAGATTGAAAGGGTGCAGAGGCGATTTACAAGGATGTTGCCTGGATTGGTTGGCATGCCTTATGAGGATAGGCTGAGGGAGCTCGGTCTTTTCTCCTTGGAGAGACGTAGGATGAGAGGAGACCTAATAGAGGTATATAAGATGTTGAGAGGCATAGATCGGATGGACTCTCAGAGGCTATTTCCCAGGGTGGAAATGTCTGCTACGAGAGGACACAGGTTTAAAATGCTGGGGAGTAGGTACAGGAGAGATGTTAGGGGTGAGTTTTTCACACAGTGGGTGGTGGGCGAGTGGAATCGGCTGCCGTCAGTGGTGGTGGAGGCAAACTCAATAGGGTCTTTTAAGAGACTCCTGGATGAGTACATGGGACTTAATAGGATGGAGGGTTATAGGTAGGCCGAAATGGTAGGGATATGTTCGGCACAACTTGTGGGGCCGAAGGGCCTGTTTTGTGCTGTAGTTTTCTATGTTTCTATGTCTATGAGGAAGACATTTGACAAAGTGCCGCACCAAAGACTGCTGCATAAGATAAAGGTGCACAGTGTTATGGGTAATGTATTAGCATGGATAGAGGATTGGTTAACTAACAGAAAGCAAAGAGTGGGAGTAAATGGGTGTTTTTCTGGTTGGCGATCAGTGACTAGTGGTGTGCCTCAGGGATCAGTTTTGGGACCGCAATTGTTTATGATTTACATAGATGATTTGGAGTTGGGGACCAAGTGTAGTGTGTCAAAATTCGCAGATGACACTAAGATGAGTGGCAGAGCAAAGTGTCCAGGGGACGCTGAAAGTCTGCAAAGGGATATAGATAGTCTAACTGAGTGGGCGAGGATCTGGCAGATGGGGTACAATGTTGGTAAATGTGAGGTCATCCATTTTGGTAGGAATAACAGCAAAATGGACTATTATTTAAATGGTAAAAAATTGCAGCATGCTGCTGTGCAGAGGGACCTGGGTGTCCTTGTGCATGAGTCACAAAAAGTTGGTTTGCAGGTGCAGCAGATAATTAAGAAGGCAAATGGAATTTTGTCCTTCATTCCTCGAGGGATGGAGTTTAAAAACAGCGAGGTTATGTTGCAGTTGTATAAGGTGCTGGTGAGGCCACACCTGGAGTACTGTGTACAGTTTTGGTCTCCTTACTTGAGAAAGGATATACTGGCACTGGAGGGGGTGCAGAGGAGATTCACTAGGTTGATTCCGGAGTTGAGAGGGTTGGCTTATGAGGAGAGACTGAGTAGACTGGGACTATACTCATTGGAATTCAGAAGAATGAGGGGAGATCTTAGAGAAACATATAAGATTATGAAGGGAATAGATAAGATAGAAGCAGGGAAGTTGTTTCCACTGGCAGGTGAAACTAGAACTAGGGGGCATAGCCTCAAAATAAGGGCGAGCAGATTTAGGACTGAGTTGAGGAGGAACTTCTTCACACAAAGGGTTGTGAATCTGTGGAATTCCCTGCCCAGTGAAGCAGTTGAGGCTACCCCATTGAATGTTTTTAAGGCAAGGATAGATACATTTTTGAACAGTAAAGGAATTAAGGGTTATGGTGAGCGGGCGGGTAAGTGGAGCTGAGTCCACGAAAAGATCAGCCATGATCTTATTGAATGGTGGAGCAGGCTCGAGGGGCCAGATGGTCCACTCCTGCTCCTAGTTCTTATGTTCTTATGAGAGGTGATCTCATTGAAACATACAAAATTCTTCCATGGTTGGCAAAGCAGATCCAGGAAGGATGTTTCCCCTGGCTGGAGGGGTTTAGGACCAGGGGACCTGGTCTCAGAATAAGAGGCAGGCCGTTAAAGAATGAGATGAGGAGGAATCTCTTCACTCGGAGAGTGATGAATCTTTGGAATTCTCTGTCCCAATGGATTGTGGGAGCTCAATCATTGAGCCTGTTCAACGCAGAGATTAATGGCTTTCTAGAAACCTATGATATCAAACAGCGGGGGAAAGGCATTGAATTGGAAACTCGACAATGGTGTAATTGAATAGGAAGTAGGATTGAGGGGCCGAATGATTCCAATTTCCTGTGCTCCTGTAAGAGTGGCTTTTTGCAGAATTGTTACCCATCCTGCATGGGGTAGCACGGTGTCACAGTGGTTAGCACTGCTGCCTTCCAGCGCCAGGGACCCGGGTTCGATTCCGGCCTTGGGTCACTGTCTGTGTGGAGTTTGCACATTCTCCCTGGGTCTGCGTGGGTTTCCTCCGGGTGCTCCGGTTTCCTCCCACACTCCAAAGATGTGTCGGTTAGGTTGATTGGCCGTGCTAAATTGACCCTAGTGTCAGGGGATTAACAGGGTAAATATGTGGGGTTACGGGAATAGGGCCTGTGGGATTTTGCAGACTCGATGGGCCGAATGGCCTCTTTCTTCACTGTCGGATCCTCTGATTCTGTGATTTCGTCTCTCTCGTGTCCTTGCCATAAGTCGCTGCCTGGGTTTCAGTGGTGTGTGAAAGTGAGCAGATAAATGAATCTCATGAAATATTAAAATCCTGCAGCTACCCAGTGCGAGCGACTAACTAATGACCTCTCGGGCTGTCAGATATTAATTTAGGAACCATGCAGCATTAATACATTCACCGGATAATTTAGCAGCTGAGTGATGCATTAAGATGTTTGAGCACTTACTGCAATCTCAGTGATCTCAGTGAGCTAATTGTCAGGGCTGGTTCCTTATGGATTTTATTTCCAAACCCTTCCCACACTAATGGAAAAGCATTACGAAAGCTAAAGTCCGCCCTCTTCTGCTCAGCCTCTGACAATGCAACTCTCTTCAAATGTCAAACCGCAAGACAAAGGGTTGTCCATCTGTGGCCCAGTTTAAAGGGGGAGATGAGGAGGGGGATGGAATTGTCCAGACCTGGCTTGTATTAGATTATGTTTAGCGGTGTGAGACGTGGTCTCACTGTGCTGTTTGAAATGTTTAATGGGTAGGTAGAGTCAGAGTGCTTTTATAAATCATCCCCCCGCCGCCCCCCCTCCTCCCCTATCGGCAAGCCTCCACTTGCCTCATGTGGAAGCTCGTGCTCTACGTGGCCCACTGGGAGATCTATTGATGATTCCCTGTGGCCATCATAACATCCCTCCCTCCTCAAGTCTGTTTCTTCCCCAACACCCTCACCATGGGGCGATCGACCTGGGGTTGAATCATAGAATCCCACAGTGCAGAAGGAGGCCGTTCAGCCCATTGAGTCTGCACCGACCACAATCCCACCCAGGCCCAATCCCCATAACCCCATATATTTACTCTGCTGGTCCCCCCCTGAGATTAGGGTCAATTTAGCATGGCCGATCAACCTAACCAGCATGTCTTTGGACTGTGGGAGGAAACCAAAGCACTCGGAGGAAACCCACGCAGACACAGGGAGAATGTGCAAACTCCACACAGACAGTGACCCAAACCGGGAATCGAATCCGGGTCTCGGGCGCTGTGAGGCAGCAGTGTTAACCACTGTGCCATCATGCCGCCCCCATAAATGTTTAATGGGTAGATAGAGTCAGAGTGAGCTGTCAGTGCTTGTTACAGAAATGAGACCCAGTGTAACCTCCCATTGATTGGAGGCAGGACTGGATCAAGGTGTGTGAAACGGATTGAAAACCTTTGCTTCCGAAGGATGTGTTGTAAAGCCACTGATGCTGGTTCTTTCTGTGGTCTCACTTCAGTCGGGGTGCCGGTCTCTTCCACTTCCATCTGCCGTGTGGAGTCAGGTTTCAGCCATGTCTCACTGATGGCAATGGTTGTCCCCATGGTGTCGCTGTGCCCTGTTTGAGATCAGATTTCCACTCCATCTGACGAAGGAGCAGCGCTCCAAAAGCTAATGGCATTTGCTACCAAATAAACCTGTTGGACTTTAACCTGGTGTTGTTAAACGTCTTACTGTGTTTACCCCAGTCCAACGCCGGCATCTCCACATCATGTCCCCATGTCTGACAGTGAGGCTGACATTGGCACGGGCTCCCTCCTCCTGAGTTGCTCCAGCTGCTTCCTGACATTGCTGCCCTGCACCTGGACCTTATAAGACCCAGGCCTCGTTTATCCCAATAACCCAACTGAGGCAGTCCCTGACGTTCCTCAGGTGGGACTGGCTCTCTGGTTTTGAACATTCTTTCTGTCCTTACAGAATCCTTGTTCTTTTTCTGGTTCCTCGCCAGGTTTGCCAGGTTTGGGAACAGTCGGCTTAACCTTGTCCGAAGCCACTGTCCCATGAACAATTGTGCTGGGGCAATTCCTATCGCTGTGTGAGGGGTAGCCTGATAGTCGAATAAAAATCGCACATTTTGGTCTCTATGGACACTGCTGGCTGTGAATTCATACTGAGCCTGAGTCTGCACCGTCCGTTTGGCCAATCCATTTGAAGACAGTGTTTGATTCCATTGGAAAGTACGGAGGTCTGAAACTCAGTGCTAGTAAAGGCCATTGCCAGAGGGCAGGGCTTCAGGTATCTGGTGTGTGCAGAACCTTTGTTGTGGTTTCTCAATGGGAGCACGGGAAGGGCTGGAGCTCATGTGATATATCTCCAACCATTTGGAGTGTGTGCCGACTATAATCAGGAGCATGAAGTCTTTAAAGGCCCAGCAAAGTCTACAGGCACTCACACCCAGGGCCTGCCAGGCCACTCCCATGAATGCAGGAAGGCTGAGGTTTGATTCTCTTGGCATGACGCTCAGTGTCTGACCAAGTCGGTATAATGTCTGCATCAAGACTGGGCCACCGTACACAGCTCGTGGCTTCAAAATCCCAGAGTGGCCATGGTGTAATTCCATAATCATCGGATCCCTACCGTGTAAATGGAGGCCATTCAGCCCATCAATTCTGCAGCAACTCTCCAACAGAGCATCTTACCCAGGCCCACTCCTTGCCCTATCTCCGTAAACCCATGCATTTACCCGACTAACCCTCCTAACCTGCACATCTTATGGACACTAAAGGACAATTCAACATGGCCAATCCATCTAACCCAACTAACACAGTCTTTGGACTGTGGGAGGAAACCAGAGCACCCAGAGGAAACCCACGCAGACACGGGGAGAACATGCAAACTCTGCACAGTCACCGGAGGCCGGAATCAAACGCAAGTCCCTGGCGCTGTGAGGCAGCCGTGCTAACCACTGTGCCACTGAGCTGCCCATAAGTATTGGATGTTGCCCTGGGCGAGGGATGAGAATGTGGGAACCCCAGAGGATGATGCCATCCTCAACACTGAGCTTGTCTTTCTTCGTCGAGAAGTGCCTCATTTTATCTGAGGGCTGTCCTCTGAATCCCCCATGTAATATTATGCTTGAAGTTAGATAGGACTGGATCCTTTGGCATTCAGGCCTCGACTTGTCTCATAGACATTGGCAAAGTGTCCAGAAAACTGAGGGTGAACACGACCTCTTTCACAGCTGGTAATGCAGCCAGGCTAATGGGCAGTGGCCAATGGCTCAGTGCATCCGGGTCCCTGGGCGGTGCTGTAGGAGGTGTTTATAAGCTGCCAGTAACAAGGCCCAACGCTATATCCGGGCAGAAGCAATTAGGAGTATTGACTTGTCTTCTATAAAAAGTCCCAGCAATGGTTTATGATCAGTTACTCTGATGAAGCTTCTGCCGTCGACTTGTTGATGGAATTTTTTTAATGCCGAAGACAACTGCCAGTCCCACTTTCTCAATCTGGGAATATTCCCGCTCTGTCCCAGAGGGTCCGAGATGGGTACTGTTAGGCATCAGATCAGAAAGCCCAAAGTATGTTATGAAGTCAGACTGGAACTCAACAAGTTTTCTATTTTCCTATTTAGGGTGAGGATAAAGTGTTTCACTCCAATTGTGATTCTGTTGACACACGAGGAAGCATTTATCAAAACAAACTTTATTTTGAAAATACGGTTTAACTATAACAAATGAATTAGTGTAATGTTTACCAATTGAAATACTTAAACATGACATGATACAATTCTTAACTGCTAATCTATCTCTATTAGTTCCAAATTAAGCAATCTTCCTCTTATAGACTTAAACACCCTTCAAAATCAGTTATCGCACAGGCATTTTGTGTTTTGATTCTGCCCCATCGCTATCATGGCAGCTGATTCAGAATGCTCCTGTTTTCGCTTTGATAATCGCAGGAAAGAGGGAGAGAAGGGAGTGTTGGTAAGGAATATTGTAATAATGAACGACCTGTTTTGTTTTCTGACAGTTTGTTCGAGCATTATTGCTACACTCGAGGTGGAATGCGTCACACTTCATACACCTGCATCTGTGGCACGTAAGAACCTGTCCCTGAATCTCTGTTTCTTGGAAAGCTCCAATATGTCTGTCAGGGGGTCTGTACTGAGGGAGTGCCGCGCTGTCAGAGGGTCAGTACTGAGGGAGTGCCGCAGTGTCAGAGGGTCAGTACTGAGGGAGTGCCGCACTGTCAGAGGGTCAGTACTGAGGGAGTGCCGCACTGTCAGAGGGTCAGTACTGAGGGAGTGCTGCACTGTCAGAGGGTCAGTGCCGAGGGAGTGCCGCACTGTCAGAGGGTCAGTGCTGAGGGAGTGCCGCACTGCCAGAGGGTCAGTACTGAGGGAGTGCCGCACTGTCAGAGGGTCAGTACTGAGGGAGTGCTGCACTGTCAGAGGGTCAGTACTGAGGGAGTGCCGCAGTGTCAGAGGGTCAGTGCTGAGGGAGTGCCGCACTGTCAGAGGGTCAGCACTGAGGGAGTGCCGCACTGTCAGAGGGTCAGTGCTGAGGGAGTGCCGCACTGTCAGAGGGTCAGCACTGAGGGAGTGCCGCACTGTCAGAGGGTCCGTGCTGAGGGAGTGCCGCACTGAAAGAGGGTCAGTACTGAGGGAATGCTGCACTGTCAGAGGGTCAGTACTGAGGGAGTGCCGCACTGTCAGAGGGTCAGTACTGAGGGAATGCTGCACTGTCAGAGGGTCAGTACTGAGGGAATGCTGCACTGTCAGAGGGTCAGTACTGAGGGAATGCTGCACTGTCAGAGGGTCAGTACTGAGGGAATGCTGCACTGTCAGAGGGTCAGCACTGAGGGAGTGCCGCACTGTCAGAGGGTCAGCACTGAGGGAGTGCCGCACTGTCAGAGGGTCAGTGCTGAGGGAGTGCCGCACTGTCAGAGGGTCAGTACTGAGGGAGTGCCGCACTGTCAGAGGGTCAGCACTGAGGGAGTGCCGCACTGTCAGAGGGTCAGTACTGAGGGAGTGCTGCACTGTCAGAGGGTCAGTGCTGAGGGAGTGCGGCACTGTCAGAGGGTCAGTGCTGAGGGAGTGCCGCACTGTCAGAGGGTCAGCACTGAGGGAGTGCCGCACTGTCAGAGGGTCAGTACTGAGGGAATGCTGCACTGTCAGAGGGTCAGTACTGAGGGAGTGCCGCACTGTCAGAGGGTCAGTGCTGAGGGAGTGCCGCACTGTCAGAGGGTCAGTGCTGAGGGAGTGCCGCACTGTCAGAGGGTCAGTGCTGAAGGAGTGCCGCACTGTCAGAGGGTCAGTACTGAGGGAATGCTGCACTGTCAGAGGGTCAGCACTGAGGGAGTGCCGCACTGTCAGAGGGTCAGTACTGAGGGAATGCTGCACTGTCAGAGGGTCAGTACTGAGGGAGTGCCGCACTGTCAGAGGGTCAGTACTGAGGGAGTGCTGCACTGTCAGAGGGTCAGTGCTGAGGGAGTGCCGCACTGTCAGAGGGTCAGTGCTGAGGGAGTGCCGCACTGTCAGAGGGTCAGTACTGAGGGAGTGTCGCACTGTCAGAGGGTCAGTGCTGAGGGAGCGCCGCACTGTCAGAGGGTCAGTACTGAGGGAGTGCTGCACTGTCAGAGGGTCAGTGCTGAGGGAGTGCTGCACTGTCAGAGGGTCAGTACTGAGGGAGTGCCGCACTGTCAGAGGGTCAGTACTGAGGGAGTGTCGCACTGTCAGAGGGTCAGTGCTGAGCATTTATTGCACATTGCTCGTTATCCTTCAGAATGTACTGAGGGAGTGCTGCCATCTTGAACCGTTGCAGCCCCTGAGGTGTAGGTACACCCACAGTGCTGTTAGGGAGGGCATCCCAGGGTTTTGACCCAGCGACAATAAAGAAAAGGCGATATATTTCCAAATCAGGACGATGAGTGACTTGGAGGGCAAGTTGCAACGGGGGTGTTCCCATTTATCTGCTGCCCTTGTCCTTCTCGATGGTAGTGGTCATGGCTTCTTGAGTATTGGAGCTGCATTCATCCAGGCAAGTGGGGAGTATTACATCACACTCCTGACTTTTGCCTTGTAGCTGGTGGACAGAACCTGGGCGACAGGAGGCGAGTTATTCTCCGCAGGATTCCCAGCCTCTGACCTGCTCTTGTAGCCACAGTATTTATATGGCTAGTCCAGTTTCTGGTTGAAGGTGATCCTGTGCGGACAGCGCCCTCCCGACCCTGCCTGGAGACCCCCACCCCGAATCCTGCCGGGACCCCAACCCTGCCTGGAGCCCGCTCCCCCCCACCCCCCCTTACTCTTTTATGCTATTGGTTTGGAGGGTGTGGAAATCTCTGACTCGACCAGCATTTATTGCCCATCACTAATTGCCCTTAAACTGAGTGACTCGCTCCATCATCTCAGAGGCAGTTAAGAGTCAACCACATTTCTGTGGCTTTGGAGTCACATATAGGCCAGACCAGGTAAGGACGGCAGATTTCCTAAGGACACTAGTGAACCGGAAGGGTTTTTACAACAATCGACAATGGTTTCATGGTCATCAGTAGATTCTTAATTCCAGATATTTATTCAAATTTCACCACCTGCCTGGGATTTGAAGCCGGGTCCCCAGAGCATTACCCTGAGTCTCTAGGTCACTAGTCCAGTGACAACACCACTACACTACTGCCTCCATGTAAGCAGGAAATGTGGTAGTTAATTCATACACAGCAAGCTCCCACAAGCAGCAATAGGAAGATGGGCAGAATGTGATTTTCTTGTTGATGGTTAATTACAGATACTGCCTGTGTGGCATAGTGTCTCTGCCCAATGGGATCAGCATTCCCTTGCTTCCTGTCTTGCCTTCAATTCCTACTGCAGGGAGTTGAACACAGTGTCCAGGCTGACACTCTGGTGCGGTACTGAGGAATGCTGCGTTGTTGGAGGTGCTGTCTTTTAGATGAGACATTAAACTGTCCTCTCCTTTGGGTGTGAAAGGTGCCACAATGTCAATTGAAGAGGGTGAGGGAGTTGTACCCTGGCCATCATAAACACAGATCATCTGGTCATTATCACCTTGCTGAGTGTGGAATCTTGCTGTGCATAATTTAGCTGCCGAGTTTCCTGCATTACAACAATGATTGCATTTCAAAAATACTGAATTGGCTGTAAAAGACTTTGGGGAGACGTGCTGTTGGTGTGACGGTTACTGTATAAATACAGGTTTGTTCCGTTTTGTGGTTTGGATTGGTGATCAGGGACCGCTCAGTATTTCACTCAAGCCTGTGTGTGTTTATGTTACAGTGGGGTAAATTCTGCTGTGCTACATTATGGACATGCTGCTTCTCCCAATGACAAGACTATACGCAATGGAGACATGTGGTAAGAGCTGTTTTATTCCACCTGGTAAATCCTCTTGATTCTGTGAACATGGTGAAGCTACAGACTTTCACTGCCAATGTGAAGCTACAGACTTTCACTGCCAATGTGGTGAAGCTGTAGCCTCTCCCTGGGAGAAGGCAGTTGTTGTGTTTCTGGCTAAGCAATTCATTCATCCGCACTGGCGCCTGTGTGCGCGTGCGGGTGTCTGTGTACACGTGCGGGTGTCTGTGTACACGTGCGGGTGTCTGTGTACACGTGCGGGTGTCTGTGTGTGCACGGGCGGGTGTCTGTGTACACGTGCGGGTGTCTGTGTGCGCGTGCGGGTGCCTGTGTGTGCACGTGCGGGTGTCTGTGTGTACACATGCGGGTGTCTGTGTGTACACGTGCGGGTGTCTGTGTGTGCACGGGCGGGTGTCTGTGTGTACACGTGCGGGTGTCTGTGTACACGTGCGGGTGTCTGTGTGTGCACGGGCGGGTGTCTGTGTACACGTGCGGGTGTCTGTGTGCGCGTGCGGGTGCCTGTGTGTGCACGTGCGGGTGTCTGTGTACACGTGCGGGTGTCTGTGTGCGCGTGCGGGTGCCTGTGTGTGCACGTGCGGGTGTCTGTGTGTGCACGTGCGGGTGTCTGTGTGTACACATGCGGGTGTCTGTGTGTGCACGTGCGGGTGTCTGTGTGTACACATGCGGGTGTCTGTGTGTACACGTGCGGGTGTCTGTGTGTGCACGTGCGGGTGTCTGTGTACACGTGCGGGTGTCTGTGTGTACACGTGCGGGTGTCTGTGTGTGCACGCGCGGGTGTCTGTGTGTACACGTGCGGGTGTCTGTGTGTACACGTGCGGGTGTCTGTGTACACGTGCGGGTGTCTGTGTGTACACGTGCGGGTGTCTGTGTGTACACGTGCGGGTGTCTGTGTGTGCACGGGCGGGTGTCTGTGTGTGCACGGGCGGGTGTCTGTGTGTGCACGGGCGGGTGTCTGTGTGTGCACGTGCGGGTGTCTGTGTACACGTGCGGGTGTCTGTGTGTACACGTGCGGCTGTCTGTGTGTACACGTGCGGGTGTCTGTGTACACATGCGGGTGCCTGTGTGTACACGTGCGGCTGTCTGTGTGTACACGTGCGGGTGTCTGTGTGTACACATGCGGGTGTCTGTGTGTACACGTGCGGGTGTCTGTGTGTGCACGTGCGGGTGTCTGTGTGTACACGTGCGGGTGTCTGTGTGTACACGTGCGGGTGTCTGTGTGTACACGTGCGGGTGTCTGTGTGTGCACGGGCGGGTGTCTGTGTGTGCACGGGCGGGTGTCTGTGTGTGCACGTGCGGGTGTCTGTGTGTACACGTGCGGGTGTCTGTGTGTACACGTGCGGGTGTCTGTGTACACGTGCGGGTGTCTGTGTGTGCACGGGCGGGTGTCTGTGTGTGCACGGGCGGGTGTCTGTGTGTGCACGGGCGGGTGTCTGTGTGTGCACGGGCGGGTGTCTGTGTGTGCACGTGCGGGTGTCTGTGTGTACACGTGCGGGTGTCTGTGTGTGCACGGGCGGGTGTCTGTGTGTGCACGGGCGGGTGTCTGTGTGTGCACGGGCGGGTGTCTGTGTGTGCACAGGCGGGTGTCTGTGTGTACACGTGCGGGTGTCTGTGTGTGCACGGGCGGGTGTCTGTGTGTGCACGGGCGGGTGTCTGTGTGTGCACAGGCGGGTGTCTGTGTGTGCACAGGCGGGTGTCTGTGTGTGCATGGACGGGTGTCTGTGTACACGTGCGGGTGTCTGTGTGTGCATGGACGGGTGTCTGTGTGCACGGGCGGGTGTCTGTGTACACGTGCGGGTGTCTGTGTGTGCACAGGCGGGTGTCTGTGTGTGCACAGGCGGGTGTCTGTGTGTGCACAGGCGGGTGTCTGTGTGTGCACAGGCGGGTGTCTGTGTGTGCACAGGCGGGTGTCTGTGTGTGCACAGGCGGGTGTCTGTGTGTGCACAGGCGGGTGTCTGTGTGTACACGTGCGGGTGTCTGTGTGTACACGTGCGGGTGTCTGTGTGTGCACAGGCGGGTGTCTGTGTGTGCACAGGCGGGTGTCTGTGTGTGCACGGGCGGGTGTCTGTGTGTGCACGGGCGGGTGTCTGTGTGTGCACAGGCGGGTGTCTGTGTGTGCACAGGCGGGTGTCTGTGTGTACACGTGCGGGTGTCTGTGTGTGCACGGGCGGGTGTCTGTGTACACGTGCGGGTGTCTGTGTGTACACGTGCGGGTGTCTGTGTGTGCACAGGCGGGTGTCTGTGTACACGTGCGGGTGTCTGTGTGTGCACGGGCGGGTGTCTGTGTGTACACGGGTGGGTGTCTGTGTGTACACGTGCGGGTGTCTGTGTGTGCACGGGTGGGTGTCTGTGTGTACACGTGCGGGTGTCTGTGTGTACACGTGCGGGTGTCTGTGTACACGTGCGGGTGTCTGTGTGTGCACAGGCGGGTGTCTGTGTACACGTGCGGGTGTCTGTGTGTGCACGGGCGGGTGTCTGTGTGTACACGGGTGGGTGTCTGTGTGTACACGTGCGGGTGTCTGTGTGTGCACGGGCGGGTGTCTGTGTGTACACGGGCGGGTGTCTGTGTGTGCACGGGCGGGTGTCTGTGTGTGCACGGGCGGGTGTCTGTGTGTACACGGGTGGGTGTCTGTGTGTACACGGGTGGGTGTCTGTGTGTACACGTGCGGGTGTCTGTGTGTGCACGGGCGGGTGTCTGTGTGTACACGGGCGCGTCTGCATGCTTGCGACTTCAAAGGGAAGAAGTGGGTGGTGAAGTGTTTGCGAGGTGGAAAAGACCAGTGGGTGGTGAGGGTGAGAGCAGCTGCTCTCAGTGCTGAGACCCAAGAGGATGAGAGTGCTGGAGGCAGGGTGTCTGAATATTCTCACACCAGCAGTGGATAGATGGGAGTCAGGGGGTACCGGAGAGGGGAGGAGGTGTGGAATTGAAGCCACAATCAGATTAGCTTTGATCTTATTAAATAATTCTGTGCGTGGCCACATATTCAGAACAGCATCAGAGAGAACAGCCAAAACAGCCCTTCAATAGACACCCCCAGGGAAGAGAAAGGCAGGCAGGCCAGAGACAGCGTGGTGTCGGGCTGTGATTGTCGGGCGGAGTGAGGGGTGAGGCCTCATGGAGCGAGTCACAACATGTGGCTAAAGACAGAGAAGGAGGCTGGAGCTCCCAGCAGCCTTATGCCCCCCAGTGGAGAAAGAGGATAAGCAGAAAGTTAGTAAGTGGCAGAAAGGTGGCACAGTGGTTAGCGCTGCTGCCTCACAGCGCCAGGGATCCGGGTTCGATTCCCGGCTTGGGTCACTGTCTGTGCAAAGTCTGCACGTTCGAGTTCGGGTTCGAAAGATGTGCTGGTTAGGTGGATTGGCCATGCTAAATTCTCCCTCAGTGTACCCAAACAGGTGCTGGAGTGTGGCGACTAGGGGATTTTCACAGTAACTTCAGTGCAGTGTCAATGTAAGCCTACTTGCGACACTAATAAATAAACTTTAAACTTTAGGGTAGGCTTGAAGGCCCGAATGCCTGCTGTGGCTGTGTGGCAGTATGTTTGAGTGAAGGCAGCCAAAGCAAGGAGAGGTCAGAGGGTCAAAGGCAAGAGGAGAGTTTGAAAGGACTAGGCTGAAGGCAGTGTGGAGTGGAAAGGCAGTGGCAGTGAGTGCTGTGTGTGACCAGTGGCCTGAGGTTTCAGGACAGCAATCCTGTGTGGGTGAGACGGGGTGGGGTGATATTGGGCTGGCCTCAGACTGGCACCAGGACAGTTTGGGAAATGATTCCAGCTTTCTTCACTGTTTGATATGAAGCTGATAAACATGGTGGACTTCTCAATATGATAGGCACTGAACTACTCCGAAATCCACTTCAGTGCCTCAATTACCCTCAACACTCAGCGACCCAGCATCCAACCGCGACCCACCCCCTCCAATCCCTACCCCACCCTCTCCCCCAATTCCTCACCCACCTTCTTCACCTGTTCTTTGATCCCTTCTCTCCAGGGCGGCAAGGTGCCATAGTGGTTAGCACTGTTGCGTCACAGTGCCAGGGACCCGGGTTCGATTCCCGGCTCGGTCACTCTCTGTGTGGAGCCTGCACGTTCTCCCCGTATCTGCGTGGGTTTCCTCCGGGTGCTCCGGTTTCCTCCCACAGTCCGAAAGATGTGCTGGTTCGGTTAGGTGGATTGGCCATGCTAAATTCTCCCTCAGTGTACCCGAACAGGCGCTGGAGTGTGGCGACGAGGGGATTTTCACAGTAACTTCATTGCAGCGTTAATGTAAACCTGCTCGTGACACAATAAATAAACTTTAAAAAACCGTTAAAACTTGCCTTTTGGTCACATTGACAGCCTGTGCTTTAATCTTTCTGGATAATTATTTCACAACTTCACTCACCCTCAGCCTCCCTGTCTATTCCTCGCCCGCTCCTTGTTCCTAGGGAACAAATCTCTTTTGCTTTATTTTCACAATTCTCTTTACAGTCTTGAAAATGTCGAGTATTTCATCTCAAGAACTCTTTCCAACGAAAACATTCCCAGTTCCTGTTTTCGGTACAATACAGACTAGTATCTTGCTGAATGATATTTCTTTAGAACTTGATACTGACTCTCTGAGGTAAAGGTACAGTTGCTGAGAGCAGCTGAAGAATTGATTGTGTAACGATAGCGAGGGCATGGGTTCAAACCCCAACAAAGAGCTTTTCAAAATCTGGAAATTAACAATCTGGTGTCAGGAAAAGTGACCGTGAAGATATTGGATTTGATTTGATTTATTGTTGTCACACGTATTAACATACAGTGAAAAGTATTGTTTCTTGTGCGCTACACAGACAAAGCATACCGTTCATAGAGAAGGAAAGGAGAGAGTGCAGAATGTGGTGTTACAGTCATAGCTAGGGTGTAGAGAAAGATCAACTTAATGCGAGGTCGGTCCATTCAAAAGTCTGACAGCAGCAGGGAAGAAGCTGTTCTTGAGTCGGTTGGTACGTGACCTCAGACTTTTGTATCTTTTTCCCGACGGAAGATGGTGGAAGAGAGAATGTCCGGGGTGCGTGGAGTCCTTGATTACACTGGCTGCTTTTCCGAGGCAGCGGGAAGTGTAGACAGAGTCAATGGATGGGAGGCTGGTTTAAGTGATGGACTGGGCTACATTCACGACCCTTTGTAGTTTCTTGCGGTCTTGGAACAGAGTAGGAGCCTGAACTGGTTCCTGAATGCCCTTGAAGCGGGGAGTGCCGCACTGCCAGCGAGCCAGTGGCGGGGGGAATGCCACGCTGCCAGTGATGCAGTGGTGGGGGGAATGCCACGCTGCCAGTGATGCAGTGGCGGGGGGAATGCCGCACTGCCAGTGAGCCAGTGGCGGGGGGAATGCTGCACTGCCAGTGAGCCAGTGGCGGGGGGAATGCTGCACTGCCAGTGAGCCAGTGGCGGGGGGGAATGCCATGCTGCCAGCGAGGCAGTGGCGGGGGGGAGTGCCGCACTGCCAGAGAGCCAGTGGCGGCGGGGGGAGTGCCGCACTGCCAGTGAACCAGTGGCGCCGGGAGGAGTGCCTCACTGCCAGTGGGCCAGTGGCGGGGGTGGGGAGTGCAGCACTGCCAGTGAGCCAGTGACGGGGGGGAGTGCTGCACTGCCAGTGAGCCAGTGGCGGGGGGAGTGCCACGCTGCCAGCGAGGCAGTGCCGAGGGAGCATGCAGGAGTATTGGTGTGAGTGAGGGTGTATTAGTGATTGGAGGATGTGCGGGAGGTAATTAGTCGAGGAGGGTGTGGGGTAGGTGAGCAAGGATATGTGTGGGGTATTAGAGCCAAAAGAGGTTTACAGCATGGAAACAGGCCCTTCAGCCCAACTTGTCCAGGCCACCCTTTTTTTTAATCACTAAGCTAATCCCAATTAGCCCAATCCGTGGGCGGCACGGTAGCACAGTGGTTAGCACTGCTGCTTCACAGCTCCAGGGACCTGGGTTCGATTCCCGGCTTGGGTCACTGTCTGTGTGGAGTTTGCACATTCTCCTCGTGTCTGCGTGGGTTTCCTCCGGGTGCTCCGGTTTCCTCCCACAGTCCAAAGATGTGCGGGTTAGGTTGATTGGCCATGCTAAAATTGCCCTTAGTGTCCTGAGATGCGTAGGTTAGAGGGATTAGTGGGTAAAATCTGTAGGGATATGGGGGTAGGGCCTGGGTGGGATTGTGGTCGGTGCAGACTCGGTGGGCCGAATGGCCTCTTTCTGTACTGTAGGGTTTCTATGATTCTATGATTCAATTGCCTGCATTTGGCCCATATCCCTCTATACCCATCGTACCCATATAACTGTCGAGAGGTATTTTAAAAGACAAAATTGTACCCGCCTCTACTACTACCTCTGGCAGCTTGTTCCAGACACTCACCACCCTCTGTGTGAAACAATTGCCCCTCTGGACACTTTTATATCTCTCCCCTCTCACCTTAACCTTCTAGTTTTAGACTCCCCTACCTTTGGGAAAAGATGTTGACGATGGTTCTTTCAAGCTGGAATTGAACCAGCGACCGAAGACCCTCTGACAGTGCGGCACTCCCTCAGTACTGACTCTCTGACAGTGCAGCACTCCCTCAGCACTGACCCTCTGACAGTGCAGCACTCCCTCAGTACTGACTCTCTGACAGTGCGGCACTCCCTCAGTACTGACCCTCTGACAGTGCAGCACTCCCTCAGCACTGACCCTCTGACAGTGCAGCACTCCCTCAGTACTGACTCTCTGACAGTGCAGCACTCCCTCAGCACTGACCCTCTGACAGTGCAGCACTCCCTCAGTACTGACCCTCTGACAGTGCGGCACTCCCTCAGCACTGACCCTCTGACAGTGCGGCACTCCCTTAGTACTGACCCACTGACAGTGCGGCACTCCCTCAGTACTGACCCTCTGACAGTGAGGCACTCCCTCAGCACTGACTCTCTGACAGTGCGGCACTCCCTCAGTACAGACCCTCTGACAGTGCGGCACTCCCTCAGTACTGACCCTCTGACAGTACAGCACTCCCTCCGCACTGACCCTCTGACAGTGCAGCACTCCCTCAGTACTGACCCTCTGACAGTGCGATACTCCCTCAGCACTGACCCTCTGACAGTGCGGCACTCCCACTGTACTAACCTTCTGACAGTACAGCACTCCCTCAGTACTGACTCTCTGACAGTGCAGCACTCCCTCAGGACTGACCCTCTGAAAGTGCGGCACTCCCTCAGTACTGACCCTCTGACAGTGCGGCACTCCCTCTGTACTGACCCTCTAACAGTGCGGCACTCCCTCAGCACTGACCCTCTGACAGTGCGGCACTCCCTCAGCACTGACCCTCTGACAGTGCGGCACTCCCTCAGCACTGACCCTCTGACAGTGCGGCACTCCCTCAGCACTGACCCTCTGACCGTGCAGCACTCCCTCAGTACTGACCCTCTGACAGTGCGGCACTCCCTCAGCACTGACCCTCTGACAGTGCGGCACTCCCTCAGCACTGACCCTCTGACAGTGCGGCACTCCCTCAGTACTGACCCTCTGACAGCGCGGCACTCCCTCAGCACTGACCCTCTGACAGTGCGGCACTCCCTCAGCACTGACCCTCTGACAGTGCGGCACTCCCTCAGTACTGACCCTCTGACAGCGCGGCACTCCCTCAGTACTGACCCATATGTGGAGGGTATTGTTGTGTGGGGGAGGGGGGTGGTTATTGTGTGTGTGGGGGCTATTGTGTGGGGGGATGTTGTGTGTGTGTGGGGGGTATTGTTGTGTGGGGGGGAGGGTACTGTGTGTATGTGGGGGTATTGTTGTGTGGGGGGCGTTATTTGTGTGTGTGTGGGGGGGTATTGTGTGTATGTGGGGGGGGTAATGTGTGTGTGTGTGGTGGGTATTGTATGGGGGCGTTATGTGTGTGTGTGTGGGGGGGTATTGTGTGTGGGAGGGGTTATTGTGTGTATGTAGGGAGGGTAATGTGTGTGTGTGGGGGATATTGTGTGGGGGGTTATGTGTGTGTGTAGGGGTGGGTATTGTGTGGGGGGTTATATGTGGGTGTGGGGTAATGTGTGGGGAGTTGTGTGTGTGTGTGGGGGGTATTGTGTGGGGGCGTTATGTGTGTGTGTGTGTGGGGGGGTATTGTGTGGGGGGTTATGTGTGTTTGGGGGGTATTGTGTGGGGGGTTATGTGTGTGGGGGGGGTATTGTGTGGGGGTTTATGTGTGTGTGTGCGGGGGGTTATGTGTGTTTGGGGGGTATTGTGTGGGGGGTTATGTGTGGGGGGTTATATGTGTGTGTGGGGTATTGTGTGGAGGGTTATGTATGTGTGTGTGTGGGGGGTATTGTGTGGGGGCATTATGTGTGTGTGTGTTTGTGGGGGGGGTATTGTGTGGGGGGTTATGTGTGTGTGTGCGGGGGGTTATGTGTGTTTGGGGGGTATTGTGTGGGGGGTTATGTGTGGGGGGTTATATGTGTGTGTGGGGTATTGTGTGGGGCGTTATGTATGTGTGTGTGTGGGGGGTATTGTGTGGGGGCATTATGTGTGTGTGTGTTTGTGGGGGGGGTATTGTGTGGGGGGTTATGTGTGTGTGTGCGGGGGGTTATGTGTGTTTGGGGGGTATTGTGTGGGGGGTTATGTGTGGGGGGTTATGTGTGTGTGTGTGTGGGGGGGTATTGTGTGGGGGGTTATGTGTGTTGTGTGTGTGTGTGGGGGGTTATGTGTGTGGGGTATGGCAGCTGTGAGCGAGGGTGTGCGTGACTGCGAGAATCCAGAAATCTGGTGGCAATTCCTGAGTGATTTTCATTTTGAAACCATGTTCAGCCCGTTTGCCTTTCATTTTGCTGATTGCTATCTGCAGTTATCAGTTTGCTATCAGCCCTGCCTCAGGACTCTGCTGTGTTTACTGCTTCAGTTTGCATTCTTAATCGCACTCTGAGATCTCTGCGTGTGATTGATGAGTGATTCAGGGTTCTATCTGTAACCCTGCACTGTCTGAATTCTCACCGTTTCCTCACAGTTTGGGATTTATATCTGTCAGCTCGCTGAGTTTACCACATGCTTCAACTCACAGCCGTGATTGGCAGTAAAATCTCATCTAATGCTCCACAGGAAGTGCTCCGTCACTGGGAATGTTGTCCCTCGGCTGTGATATAAACCGAGGTCCCCTTTCTCTCTCTCGGGTGAATGTGAAAAGTACGAGGAAAGAGCTTCAGCCTGGTGTCCTGCTCAGTATCTGTCTTTTTACCAACATCACTGAAACAGCTTTTCACATTAACACCTTGCTGCCTGTGGGAGCTCGTTAGTGCTAATCAGACCAGCCGTGATCTTACTGAATGGGAGAGAAGGCTTGAGGGGCCGAGTGGCCTCCTCCTGCTCCTATTGTTCTGTTTGTAAATGCACTGTCACGTTTCCTACATCACAGCAGTGACTGTTCCTTCAGGGTCACCTCAGCAGCTGTACAGCACCTTGCAATGTCTGAGAGTGTGAGAGGCTCATTACAAACTGATTTTCTTTCTGTAATACCTTTCCTGCTGACATGCGCCATTCCACTTTACAGTACGGTGATACAGTGGTTCGCACTGCCGCTCACAGCGCCAGGGACCCGGGTACGATTCCCGGGGGCACGGTGATACAGTGGTTCGCACTGCCGCTCACAGCGCCAGGGACCCGGGTACGATTCCCGGGGGCACGGTGATACAGTGGTTCGCACTGCCGCTCACAGCGCCAGGGACCCGGGTACGATTCCCGGGGGCACGGTGATACAGTGGTTCGCACTGCCGCTCACAGCGCCAGGGACCCGGGTACGATTCCCGGGGGCACGGTGGTACAGTGGTTAGCACTGCTCCCTCACAGCGCCAGGGACCCGGGTACGATTCCCGGGGGCACGGTGACACAGTGGTTAGCACTGCTCCCTCACAGCGCCAGGGACCCGGGTACGATTCCCGGGGGCACGGTGGTACAGTGGTTAGCGCTGCTGCCTCACAACGCCAGGGACCCGGGTACGATTCCCGGGGGCACGGTGACACAGTGGTTAGCGCTGCTCCCTCACAGCGCCAGGGGCCCGGGTACGATTCCCGGGGGCACGGTGACACAGTGGTTAACGCTGCTGCCTCACAGCGCCAGGGACCCGGGTACGATTCCCGGGGGCACGGTGGTACAGTGGTTAGCACTGCTGCCTCACAGCGCCAGGGACCCGGGTTCGATTCCCAGGGGCACGGTGGTACAGTGGTTAGCACTGCCGCTCACAGCGCCAGGGACCCGGGTACGATTCCCGGGGGCACGGGGGTACAGTGGTTAGCACTGCCGCTCACAGCGCCAGGGACCCGGGTACGATTCCCGGCCTTGGGTTACTGTCTGTGCGGAGTCTGCACATTCTCCCCGTGTCTGTGGGTTTCCTCCGGGTGCTCCGGTTTCCTCCCACAGTCTGAAAGATGTGCGGGTTAGGTGGATTGGCCATGCTAAACTGCCCCTTAGTGTCAGGTGGACTAGCTACGGTAAATGCATGGGGTTATGGGGATAGGGCCTGGGTGGGATTCTGGTCAGTGCAGACTCGATGGGCTGAATGGTCTCCCTCTGCTCTGCAGGATTCTATAATTATGAACAAAGAACAAAGAAAATTACAGCACAGGAACAGGCCCTTCGGCCCCTCCAAGCCTGCACCGACCATGCTGCCCGACTGAACTAAAACCCCCTACCCTTCCAGGGACCATATCCCTCTATTCCCATTCTATTCATGTATTTGTCCAGACTCTCCTTAAAAGTCACTCCCGTATCCGCTTCCACTACCTCCCCCCGGCAATGAGTTCCAGGCACCCACCACCCTCTGTGTAAAAAATCTGCCTCGTCCATCTCCTTTAAACCTTGCCCCTCGCACCTTAAACCTATGCCCTTACTGTGAAAGTTTTGCTTTGGCAGCCCACCTGCCAGTGAGGCGATAGTTTGAGTCCCAGCAGTGAATTCTGGTAAACATTGCTAAACATCAGCCCCACTCTGGCCCAATAGTCTATTAAACTGCAGCAGCTGTTACATAGCAAGATTCCACACACAGCACGTAAGGCCTGGAAGCAGCTTTTTATTTATTTATTTGTCACAAGTAAAGCTTACATTAACACTGCAATGAAATTACTGTGAAAACCCCCTAGTCACCACACTCTGGTGCCTGTTCAGTTACACTGAGGGAGAGTTTAGCATGGCCAATGCACCAAACCAGCACGTCTTTCGGACTGTGGGAGGAAACCGGAGCACCCGGAGGAAACCCACACAGACACGGGGAGAATGTGCAGACTCCGCACAGACAGTGACCCAAGCTGGGAATTGAACCCGGGTCCCTGACGCTGTGAGGCAGCAGTGCTAACCCACTGTGGCACCGTGCCATTTTACTGATGGTGTTTGAGAGTGTAATATTGGCCAGGGTAGCAGGCGGATTCCCCGCTCCTCTTCCTGTGTGAGTCTCCAGTCCTGCTTGAACCATCTGAACTGAGTGACCAGGAGGTGCAGTTGTTAACCAGTGATTGCGCTGCAAAGCGCCCAGGGGGAATGGTCAGACAAGGACAAGAACAGACTCGGTTAACTCGACATGGGGACATACTGGTTAATATTCACTGGCCGGTTTGTCACTAACTGAGCCCTGCTTCGCTGCCTAACCTGCTTTGCCTCTGAGCCCTGCAGCGCTTCAAATTTAAAACTCATATCCATGCTTCCCAGTCCTTCCGTAGCCCCAGCTCTCCCTGTGTGCTGCAGTGAGCAGCTGTCTCCCTTCGAGAGTTAGAACATTGTCGGTTTGAGTCCCTCCAGAGATTTGAGTCCAAAAATCTAAGCTGCGACTCCAGCGCCGTACCCGGGGAGTGCTGCACTGCCACAGGTGGAGATGTGGAAGTGAGCACAGCTGGGGGTAATTGGCACTATTGTGCAGAAGAGCAGATGTAATATCCCCCAGTGTCCTGGCTAATGTTCCTCCCTCAATTAACATCACAAAAGCAGATCATCCATCGAGACGAAGGGTCATCCAGACTCGAAACGTTGGCTCTATTCTCTCTCCACAGATGCTGTCTGGACCTGCTGAGATTTTCCTGAATTTTTGGTTTTTGTTTCAGATTCCAGCATCCACAGTATTTTGCTTCTGTCTTTTAATCTGTGTAACCCACTCCGGTCTGCATCCCTCTGAGATCTCTGCAATTCCCAGATCCTGGTCTGACACACATTCCTGATTTTATTGCTGTCCTGGCGGCCTAGGCTTTAAGTTCTGCAATTCCCTCCCAAAACATTTCCACCCTCTGGTCCTTTAAGACACTGTTTAAAACCCATCTGTGTGACCGAGCTTTCGGTCCCTTCTCCCAACTCTTTGTGTCTCACTGTCAGGTGATTGGGTTTGATTTACTATTGTCATATGTATTACCATGCAGTGAAAAGTATTGTTTCTTGCGCACTAGACAAAACATACCGTTCATAGAGAAGGAAACGAGAGAGTGCAGAATGTAGTGTTACAGTTATAGCTAGGGTGTAGCGAAAGATCAACTTAATGCACGGTAAATCCATTCAAAAGTCTGACAGCAGCAGGGAAGAAGCTGTTCTTGAGTCGGTCGGTCCGTGACCTCAGACTTTTGTATCTTTTTCCCGACGGAAAAAAGTGGAAGAGAGAATGTCCGGAGTGGGTGGGGTCCCTAATTATGCTGGCTGCTGTTCCGAGGCAGCGGGAAGTGTAGACAGAGTCAGTGAGTGGGAGGCTGGTTTGCGTGATGGACTGGGCTTTGTGTTTTTGATAACAACACCTATGAAACGCCCTGAGATGATTTGCGATGTGGCAGTCCGAGTGCTGTATAAGGTGGTTTTGTTTTGGGTCAGTCAGTCTGTGCTGTGAATATATTGCTGGCCATGAGGTGGCAGTGTTGTATTGCAGGCAGAGCTGTGAGGCAGGAATCAGCCTCTGGGACTTGGAGTAAAGCTGCTGCTCCCTCCCCTGGTCACTTCACTGTTTCCTGGTGCATGGTACCTCAGACCTAAATCCCACCTTTCTCCACCCCTGGGGAGAAGCAGCTGCCACTGAGGGTGATGTGAAGATGCTGCAGTTCACAGTGGGAGAGGGTCCCACACTGTCTCACTGCCACCAGGGCTCCTATGGACTGGGATCCTGCCATGATGCACATTATCAGCGTGATGTACACTATACCTCCCCGACTCCCCCCCTCCACTGCGCCCCTGCCACTGATACCCCCCTCCGCACCCTCTTCCGCACCCCACCCCACACCCCCCTCCGCACCCCCCCCCCCCCGCACCCCCCTCCTGTCCACCTCTCTCCGCACCCCCCCCCCGCACCCCCCTCCTGCCCACCCCCCTCCGCACACCCCCCCCCGCACCCCCCTCCTGCCCACCCCCCCCCCGCACCCCCCTCCTGCCCACCCCCCTCCGCACACACACCCCCCCCACACCCCCCTCCTGCCCACCCCCCTCCACACCCCCCTCACAGCAGAGAGCAGGATTGCAGCCTCACAGCTTCTTGGTCCTGTCACACTGCACTGGAACTATCCAAATATGGGGGAGGGGTAACTGATGGAGCGGGAAGGGGGAGTGGGGGAGGCGGGTGGGGAGGGGGTATCTGAGTCCGTGGGGGAGAGGAAGTGGTATGGGGGGGGGGCAGTGCTGAGGCGAACCTGAAGTCTGATCTTGTGTGGAATCTGGGCCAGGGGGGTGCGGAGGGGGGTGCGGAGGGGGATGCGGAGGGGGGTGCGGAGGGGGATGTGGAGGGGGGTGCGGAGGGGGATGCGGAGGGGGGTGCGGAGGGGGATGCGGAGGGGGATGCGGAGGGGGGTGCGGAGGGGGATGCGGAGGGGGGTGCGGAGGGGGATGCGGAGGGGGGTGCGGAGGGGGATGCGGAGGGAGGTGTGGAGGGGGGTGCGGAGGGGGGTGCGGAGGGGGATGCGGAGGGGGGTGCGGAGGGGGGTGCGGAGGGGGGTGCGGAGGGGGGTGCGGAGGGGGGTGCGGAGGGGGATGCGGAGGGGGGTGCGGAGGGGGGTGCGGAGGGGGGTGCGGAGGGGGGTGCGGAGGGAGGTGCGGAGGGGGGTGCGGAGGGGGGTGCGGAGGGGGGTGCGGAGGGGGCCAGATTGTGATTCCTCTGTCGAGAGACAGCGGTGACTGGCTGTTGTCACAGGATATTAGTTAAATACAGCCGCAGGATAATGAGTGCACAAAGCTTCAGACTGAGCACAGGTCAGAGCTCAGCAAGTTATCTGAACCCAGAGACCGTCAGAGACACCCCGACAGAGACCGTCAGAGACACCCCGACAGAGACCGTCAGAGACACCCCGACAGAGACCGTCAGAGACACCCCGACAGAGACCGTCAGAGACACCCCGACAGAGACCGTCAGAGACACCCCGACAGAGACCGTCAGAGACACCCCGACAGAGACCGTCAGAGACACCCCGACAGAGACCGTCAGAGACGCCCTGACAGAGACCGTCAGAGACACCCCGACAGAGACCATCAGAGACACCCTGACACAGACCGTCAGAGACACGCTGACAGAGACCGTCAGAGACGCCCCGACAGAGACCGTCAGAGACGCCCTGACAGAGACCGTCAGAGACGCCCTGACAGAGACCGTCAGAGACGCCCTGACAGAGACCGTCAGAGACGCCCCGACAGAGACCGTCAGAGACGCCCCGACAGAGACCGTCAGAGACACCCCGACAGAGACCGTCAGAGACGCCCCGACAGAGACCGTCAGAGACACCCCGACAGAGACCGTCAGAGACGCCCCGACAGAGACCGTCAGAGACGCCCCGACAGAGACCGTCAGAGACTCCCCGACAGAGACCGTCAGAGACTCCCCGACAGAGACCGTCAGAGACGCCCCGACAGAGACCGTCAGAGACACCCCGACAGAGACCGTCAGAGACGCCCCGACAGAGACCGTCAGAGACTCCCCGACAGAGACCGTCAGAGACGCCCCGACAGAGACCGTCAGAGACGCCCCGACAGAGACCGTCAGAGACGCCCCGACAGAGACCGTCAGAGACGCCCCGACAGAGACCGTCAGAGACACCCTGACAGAGACCGTCAGAGACGCCCCGACAGAGACCGTCAGAGACGCCCCGACAGAGACCGTCACTCTGATCCTTCATTGATTCAAACACTGGCCATTTTCAAAGCTAGGAACGGTTTCCAGCAGAGAAGGGGTTAACGCTGCGCTGCCTCAGTGCTGACACGAAGGGGTTAACGCTGCGCTGCCTCGGTGCTGACACAAAGGGGTTAACACTGCGCTGTCTCGGTGCTGACACGAAGGGGTTAACACTGCGCTGTCTCGGTGCTGACACGAAGGGGTTAACACTGCGCTGCCTCGGTGCTGAAACAAAGGGGTTAACACTGCGCTGCCTCAGTGCTGACATGAAGGGGTTAACACTGCGCTGCCTCGGTGCTGACATGAAGGGGTTAACGCTGCGCTGCCTCAGTGCTGACATGAAGGGGTTAACGCTGCGCTGCCTCAGTGCTGACATGAAGGGGTTAACACTGCGCTGCCTCGGTGCTGACATGAAGGGGTTAACGCTGCGCTGCCTCAGTGCTGACATGAAGGGGTTAACACTGCGCTGCCTCAGTGCTGACATGAAGGGGTTAACGCTGCGCTGCCTCGGTGCTGACATGAAGGGGTTAACGCTGCTCTGCCTCGGTGCTGACATGAAGGGGTTAACGCTGCGCTGCCTCTGTGCTGACATGAAGGGGTTAACACTGCGCTGCCTCGGTGCTGACATGAAGGGGTTAACGCTGCGCTGCCTCGGTGCTGACACGAAGGGGTTAACACTGCGCTGCCCCGGTGCTGACATGAAGGGGTTAACACTGCACTGCCTCGGTGCTGACATGAAGGGGTTAACGCTGCGCTGTCTCGGTGCTGACATGAAGGGGTTAACACTGCTCTGCCCCGGTGCTGACATGAAGGGGTTAACACTGCGCTGCCCCGGTGCTGACATGAAGGGGTTAACACTGCGCTGCCTCAGTGCTGACACGAAGGGGTTAACACTGCGCTGCCTCGGTGCTGACACAAAGGGGTTAACACTGCGCTGTCTCGGTGCTGACACGAAGGGGTTAACACTGCGCTGTCTCAGTGATGACACGAAAGGGTTAACACTGCGCTGCCTCGGTGCTGACACGAAGGGGTTAACACTGCGCTGCCTCGGTGCTGACACAAAGGGGTTAACGCGGCGCTGCCTCGGTGCTGACACGAAGGGGTTAACACTGCGCTGTCTCGGTGCTGACACAAAGGGGTTAACACTGCGCTGTCTCGGTGCTGACACAAAGGGGTTAATGGTGCGCTGCCTCGGTGCTGACACGAAGGGGTTAACACTGCGCTGTCTCGGTGCTGACACAAAGGGGTTAATTGTGCGCTGCCTCGGTGCTGACACGAAGGGGTTAACACTGCGCTGTCTCGGTGCTGACACAAAGGGGTTAACGCTGCGCTGCCCCGGTGCTGACACAAAGGGGTTAACGCTGCGCTGCCTCGGTGCTGACATGAAGGGGTTAACACTGCGCTGTCTCGGTGCTGACATGAAGGGGTTAACACTGCGCTGCCTCGGTGCTGACACAAAGGGGTTAACGCTGCGCTGCCCCGGTGCTGACACAAAGGGGTTAACGCTGCGCTGCCTCGGTGCTGACATGAAGGGGTTAACACTGCGCTGTCTCGGTGCTGACATGAAGGGGTTAACGCTGCGCTGTCTCGGTGCTGACACGAAGGGGTTAACACTGCGCTGTCTCGGTGCTGACACAAAGGGGTTAACACTGCGCTGTCTCGGTGCTGACACAAAGGGGTTAATGGTGCGCTGCCTCGGTGCTGACACGAAGGGGTTAACACTGCGCTGTCTCGGTGCTGACACAAAGGGGTTAATTGTGCGCTGCCTCGGTGCTGACACGAAGGGGTTAACACTGCGCTGTCTCGGTGCTGACACAAAGGGGTTAACGCTGCGCTGCCCCGGTGCTGACACAAAGGGGTTAACGCTGCGCTGCCTCGGTGCTGACATGAAGGGGTTAACACTGCGCTGTCTCGGTGCTGACATGAAGGGGTTAACACTGCGCTGCCTCGGTGCTGACACAAAGGGGTTAACGCTGCGCTGCCCCGGTGCTGACACAAAGGGGTTAACGCTGCGCTGCCTCGGTGCTGACATGAAGGGGTTAACACTGCGCTGTCTCGGTGCTGACATGAAGGGGTTAACGCTGCGCTGTCTCGGTGCTGACACGAAGGGGTTAACACTGCGCTGTCTCGGTGCTGACACAAAGGGGTTAACGCTGCGCTGTCTCGGTGCTGACATGAAGGGGTTAACGCTGCGCTGACTCGGTGCTGACACAAAGGGGTTAACGCTGCGCTGTCTCGGTGCTGACATGAAGGGGTTAACGCTGCGCTGTCTCGGTGCTGACACAAAGGGGTTAACACTGCGCTGTCTCGGTGCTGACACAAAGGGGTTAACGCTGCGCTGTCTCGGTGCTGACACAAAGGGGTTAACGCTGCGCTGTCTCGGTGCTGACATGAAGGGGTTAACGCTGCGCTGTCTCGGTGCTGACACAAAGGGGTTAACGCTGCGCTGTCTCGGTGCTGACATGAAGGGGTTAACGCTGCGCTGTCTCGGTGCTGACACAAAGGGGTTAACGCTGCGCTGTCTCGGTGCTGACACAAAGGGGTTAACGCTGCGCTGTCTCGGTGCTGACATGAAGGGGTTAACGCTGCGCTGTCTCGGTGCTGACACAAAGGGGTTAACGCTGCGCTGTCTCGGTGCTGACATGAAGGGGTTAACGCTGCGCTGTCGCGGTGCTGACATGAAGGGGTTAACGCTGCGCTGTCTCGGTGCTGACACAAAGGGGTTAACACTGCGCTGCCTCGGTGCTGACATGAAGGGGTTAACGCTGCGCTGCCTCGGTGCTGACACGAAGGGGTTAACACTGCGCTGCCCCGGTGCTGACACGAAGGGGTTAACGCTGCGCTGCCTCGGTGCTGACATGAAGGGGTTAACACTGCGCTGTCTCGGTGCTGACATGAAGGGGTTAACGCTGCGCTGCCCCGGTGCTGACATGAAGGGGTTAACGCTGCGCTGCCTCGGTGCTGACATGAAGGGGTTAACACTGCGCTGTCTCGGTGCTGACATGAAGGGGTTAACGCTGCGCTGCCCCGGTGCTGACCTGTGGTTACTGGCAGTTTTGGTTAATGACGCTGCCACTCCAGCTCCGCCACATTCCGACCTCCGTGATTAGCAACAAGAAGCAAGGAGGGAGCCCTCAGTGAGGCAGAAAGCCTCCCTCCTGCTGATTGCTTCCATTACCGGGGCTTGGGCTGACTCAGGGATGAATCCTGCTCTGATCCAGGTGTAAGCAGAGTGTTGGATCATTCTCTGTTGGGAATTGGAATGTGAAGCGTCAGTAATGTATCAGCAGGTTTCTGGCTGTTCCCTGAAGGCAAGGGAGGTTGTTGAGATCCAGGCCGGACCTGGGGGAGTTGTTATCAGTGGGTTTGGTGTTTGGGATAGGGTAATGTGATCGTGCAGGTATGCCCCAGCACAAGGACACCGCTCAGGGAGTGCAACCCAATGGCCTCACACTCTGCGGAGAATCCAATATCCCAGCAGCCCTTTCAGTCAGTCCCCATCCCCTCCCCGCCATTGACCGGAATAGCGTCCCTGGGCACCCCTGGGTTCACAGAGTGGTTCAGGACACTCGAGCTGTGACATGTTTTAACAATCCTTTGTTACATCCTCCCCTACACTTCAATCAATACAAGAAACCGGGCTCTGTTAGGGAGATCTGATAGGCTGGAGGCAACGGCCGAGTGGTATTACCGCTGGACTATTAATCCAGAAACTCAGCGAATGTTCTGGGGACCTGGGTTCGAATCCCACCACTACTAGACAGTCAATATCTTTTCCCAAAGGTAGACGAGTCTAAAACTAGAGGGCATAGGTTTAAGGTGAGAGGGGAGAGATACAAAGGGGCACTTTTTTCACACAGAGGGTGGTGAGTGTCTGGAACAAGCTGCCAGAGGCAGTAGTAGAGGCGGGTACAATTTTGTCTGAGACAATTACATGGGTACGATGGATATAGAGGGATATGGGCCAAATGCGGGCAATTGGGACTAGCTTAGGGATTTTTAAAAAAAGGGCGGCATGGACAAGTTGGGCCGAAGGGCCTGTCTCCATGCTGTAAACCTCTATGACTCTATGACAGATGGTGAAATTTGAATTCAATAAAATATATCTGGAATTAAGAATCGAGTGATGACCATGAAACCATTGTCGATTGTCAGAAAACCCATCTGGTTCACTAGAACATAGAACAGTACAGCACAGAACAGGCCCTTCGGCCCACGATGTTGTGCCGAGCTTTATCTGAAACCAAGATCAAGCTATCCCACTCCCTATCATCCTGGTGTGCTCCATGTGCCTATCCAATAACCGCTTAAATGTTCCTAAAGTGTCTGACTCCACTATCACTGCAGGCAGTCCATTCCACACCCCAACCACTCTCTGCGTAAAGAACCTACCTCTGATATCCTTCCTATATCTCCCACCACGAACACTATAGTTATGCCCCCTTGTAATAGCTCCATCCACCCAAGGAAATAGTCTTTGAACGTTCACTCTATCTATTCCCTTCATCCTTTTATAAACCTCTATTAAGTCTCCCCTCAACCTCCTCTGCTCCAGAGAGAACAGCCCTAGCTCCCTCAACCTTTCCTCATAAGACCTACCCTCCAAACCAGGCAGCATCCTGGTAAATCTCCTCTGCACTCTTTCCAGCACTTCCACATCCTTCTTATAGTGAGGTGACCAGAACTGCACACAATATTCCAAATGTGGTCTCACCAAGGTCCTGTACAGTTGCAGCATAACCCCACGGCTCTTAAACTCCAACCCCCTGTTAATAAAAGCTAACACACTATAGGCCTTCTTCACAGCTCTATCGACTTGAGTGGCAACCTTCAGAGATCTGTGGATATGGACCCCAAGATCTCTCTGTTCCTCCACAGTCTTCAGAACCTTACCTTTGACCCTGTAATCCACATTTAAATTTGTCCTACCAAAATGAATCACCTCACATTTATCAGGGTTAAACGCCATCTGCCATTTTTCAGCCCAGCTTTGCATCCTATCTATGTCTCTTTGCAGTCTACAACAGCCCTCCACCTCATCCACTATTCCACCAATCTTGGTGTCATCAGCAAATTTACTGATCCACCCTTCAGCCCCCTCCTCTAAGTCATTAATAAAAATCACAAATAGCAGAGGACCAAGCACTGATCCCTGTGGCACTCCGCTAGCAACCTGCCTCCAGTCCGAAAATTTTCCATCGACCACCACCCTCTGTCTTCGATCAGATAGCCAGTTACCTATCCAATCAGCCAACTTTCCCTCTGTCCCACACCTCCTTACTTTCATCATAAGCCGACCATGGGGGACCTTATCAAACGCCTTACTAAAATCCATGTATATGACATCAACTGCCCTACCTTCATCAACACACTTAGTTACCTCCTCAAAAAATTCAATCAAATTTGTGAGGCATGACTTGCCCTTCACGAATCCGGGCTGACTATCCCGGATTAATCCACATCTTTCTAAATGGTCGTAAATCCCATCTCTAAGGACCTTTTCCATCAATTTACCAACCACCGAAGTAAGACTAACCGGCCTATAATTACCAGGGTCATTCCTATTCCCTTTCTTAAACAGAGGAACAACATTCGCCATTCTCCAGTTCTCTGGCACCATCCCTGTGGACGGTGAGGACCCAAAGATCAAAGCCATAGGCTCTGCAATCTCATCCCTTGCCTCCCAAAGAATCCTAGGATACATTTCATCAGGCCCAGGGGACTTATCGACCTTCAATTTATTCAAAACTGCTAGTACATCCTCCAAACATCTACTTCCTCCAGCCTATTAGCCTGTAACACCTTCTCTTCCTCAAAAACATGGCCCCTCTCTTTGGTAAACACTGAAGAAAAGTATTCATTCATCACCTCTCCTATCTCTACTGACTCCATACACAAGTTCCCACTGCTGTCCTTGACCGGCCCTAACCTCACCCTGGTCATTCTTTTATTCCTCACATAAGAGTAAAAAGCCTTGGGCTTTTCCTTGATCCGACCCGCCGAGGACTTCTCATGCCCCCTCCTAGCTCTCCTAAGCCCCTTTTTCAGCTCATTCCTTGCTAACTTGTAACCCTCAATCGAGCCATCTGAACCTTGTTTCCTCATCCCTACATAAGCTTCCCTCTTCCTTTTTACAAGACATTCCACCTCTTTTGTGAACCATGGTTCCCTCACTCGGCCATTTCCTCCCTGCCTGACAGGGACATACCTATCAAGGACACCCAGTATTTGTTCCTTGAAAAAGTTCCACTTTTCATTAGTGCCTTTCCCTGACAGTTTCTGTTCCCATCTTATGCCCCCTAATTCTTGCCTAATCGCATCATAATTACCTCTCCCCCAATTATAAACCTTGCCCTGCCGTACGGCCCTATCCCTCTCCATTGCAATAATGAAAGACACTGAATTGTGGTCACTATCTCCAAAGTGCTCTCCCACAACCAAATCTAACACTTGGCCCGTTTCATTTCCCAGTACCAAGTCCAATGTGGCTCCACCTTTTGTCGGCCTATCCACATATTGTGTCAGGAAACCCTCCTGCACACACTGTACAAAAACTGCCCCATCCGAACTATTCGACCTACAAAGGTTCCAATCAGTATTTGGAAAGTTAAAGTCCCCCATGACAACTACCCTGTGACCCCCAAGGACTAATGTCCTTTAGGGAAGGAAATCTGCCGTCCTTACCCGGTCTGGCCTACATGTGACTCCAGAGCCACAGCAATGTGGTTGACTCTTAACTACCCTCCAAGGGCAACTAGGGATGGGCAATAAATGCTGGCCCAGCCAGCGACACCCATGCCCCACGAATGAATAAAGAAATGATTCTGCTGATTGCTTCACAGTGCAGAGGGAGTGCCACACTTTCAGAGGCGCTATCTTTGAGCTGAGATGTTAAACCAAGGCCTCGGTCTGCTCTCTCGGGTAGAGGCACGAGATCCCACGGGAACTGTTTAAAGAATGACAAGGGACTGGTCATCGGGCGACACAGATTTAGCAAACTGCCCCCGTGGGAGGGGTTTCTGTGCTGTAAATGTTGATTTGGAACAAGCTCCCTGAGGGTGGTGGAAGCAGATTGAACAGGACATTTCAAAAGGGAAGTGGACACTTAGAAAGGAGAAATTTGCAGGGAAATGGGGAAAACCAGTACAGGCCAGGTGGGCTGAATGGCCTTCTGTGCTGTATGATCCTGAGAGCAGCAAAATTCTCCATCAATTTATCCCTCAGCCAACATTATAAACCGGATTATCTGGTCGCCATCACATTACTGTGGGAGCTTGCTTTGCACACATTCACTGCTGGGTTTTTATGATAGTAATTACACTTTAAGAGTACTTTTCTTGATTGAAAAGCACTTTGGGACATCCTAAGGTCATAAAAGGCACTAAATAATGGGTCTTCTTGCCAGTGGCAGGCTGTGGCGAGTGGGGTCCCACAGGGATCAGTGCGTCTGGGGCTCCAGTTATTCACTATATACATCAATGATTTGGATCTTAGAACCAGATGTAATATTTCCAAATTTGTTGATGACACAAAACTTGTTGAGAATGTGAGTGGCGAGGAAGGTGTCAAGAGGATTCAGGGTGATTTAGACAAGTTGAGTGAGTGGATAAATACATGGCAGGTTCAGCATAATGTGGATAAATGTGAAGTTATCCACTTCAGTAAGAGAAACAGAGTGGCAGAGTATTGTTTAAATGGTGATAGATTGAGAAATGTTGATGTACTGGTGTATTAGGACACCCAGGGAGAGAGGGGGAGTGGGGAGGTGGGAGGGGGGAGGCGGGGGGGGGGGGGGAGAGGGAGGAGGGAGGGAGGGAGGGAGGGGGAGAGGGGGGAGGGAGGGAGGGGGAGTGGGGTGTGAATGGAGCCCTGGGTGTCCTAATGCACCAGTCGCTGACAGCAAGCAGCAGGGACAGCAAGCAGTTAGGGAGGCAAATGGTACGTTGGTCTTCATTGCAAGAGGAACGAGCACAGGAGCAAGAATATCTTACTGCAGCTGTACAGAGTCTTGGTGAGACTACAGCTGGAGTATTGTGTGCAGTTTTGGTCTCCTTATCTATGGAGGAAGTGTCATAAAGGTTCACCAGACTGATTCCTGTGATGGCAGGATTGTTGTATGAGGAGAGATTGGGTCGACTAGGTTTGTATTTGCTGGAGTTTAGAAGAATGAGGGGATCTCATCAAATGTATAAAATTCTGACAGGGCTGGACAGACAGGATGTTGTTTCCTCTGGCTGGGGGAGGAGGGGTTCTAGAACAAGGGGTCACAGTCTCAGGATACGGGTAGGCTATTTAGGACTGAGATGAAGAGGAATTTCTTCACTCGGAGGGTGGCGAACCTGTGGAATTCTCCACCACAGAAAGCTGTGGAGGCAAAATGGCTAAATTTAATATATTTAAGAAGGAAATAGATAGATTTCTAGACTCTTAACGATGTCAGGGGTATGGAGAGAGCGCTGGAGTATGGCATTGAGATAGAGAATCAGCCATGGTCACAATGAATGGCAGAGCAGGCTCGAAGGGCCTCCTGTGTTTTCCTATAAATGCAAGTTACCTCTTCAACTCCAGTGTTGTGCCTGGGCACTGTGAAGTTATTGAAGCGTTGCTTCTACAACCTGCGTGAACTGCTGCACTGGGAAGCAGGACGTCCCTGTGAAGTGGGGACATTCCAACAGCTCTGTCCAGTGGGAGCCCTGCCTGCCTGAGGTCCCACCTTCGCTGGGAGGTGCGTAAAAATGCCGAGGTGGGTTTGTGTCTGTCAGACAGACTGAAATTGATTACCTTTCCAGGGCTCCATTCACACCCCACTCCCCCTCCCTCCCTCCTCCCCCTCCCCCTCCCTCCCTCCTCCCCCTCCCTCCCTCCTCCCCCTCCCCCTCCCTCCCCCCTCCCCCTCCCCCTCCCCCTCCCTCCCCCCTCCCCCTCCCTCCCCCCTCCCCCCACCCCCTCCCGCCTCCCGCCTCCCCCTCCCGCCTCCCCCCACCCCCTCCCGCCTCCCCCCTCCCGCCTCCCCCCTCCCGCCTCCCCCCACCCCCTCCCGCCTCCCCCCTCCCGCCTCCCCCCTCCCGCCTCCCCACTCCCCCTCCCCCCTCCTGCCTCCCACCTCCCCTTCCCTCTCCCTCCCTCCTCCCTCCCCCCTCCCCCTCCCGCCTCCCTCCCCCTCCCTCCCCCCTCCCCCTCCCGCCTCCCTCCCCCTCCCTCCCCCCTCCCCCTCCCTCCCCTGCCCCTGTCCCACCAGTTCCACAGTTTGAATCCAGTTGGAGTGTTGTGACATAAACAATGCCAGGTTGTAAATGAAGATAAAGTTGCTTCTTCCGCTGGGCTGTCTCTAAACAGAGAGAGGTTGTTCTGAATATTTAAGAGTTAATGGATCAGTTGGAATGTTAATAATTCAGGTTATTCAGAGACCCGAGTGATGACGTGTGCAGCAGTTAGGATTGAAAGGTCAGTCTCGGTAATCCTGTGCTTTGCTGTGAAGGCATTGGCAGAGATCCCACCGTCTTGGAGCTGAATCACGATGTGACTCGATATGGAGAATTCTCCCAGAAACCCAGAGTCTATGGTTCTGACCTACTTGCAGCTGGTATCAAGGTGCTCTCAGCTGCTATCTGTACAGTGAGTTTCACTGAGCTGTGAGTCACACTGTGTTCACACAACAAGATGGTCGAGGGGGCAGGGAGGACGGAACTGTCAGCCTCCATTTGACAATTCTCTGCCTTGTTTCAAAGCTGCCCACGACCCCAGCCGTCCCTCTCTGTGTTAAACCCCTCCAATATCTTCATTCCAGATGTTTTATTGAGTTTAAATTCCACCAGATGCTGTGGTGAGATTGGAACCGGGGTCCCCAGGGTGTTACCCTGGCTCTCTGTGTGACTGGTCCAGCGATAATAACACCACCCCCTTCCACATGGTTATAGCAAATAAGAGCAGCCATAGGCCTTTGGGCCTCTCAAGCCTGTGCTGCCATCCAGTAAGATCATTGGCTGGTCGCATTGTGCCCTCGACTCCGCAGCCTGCCTGCAACCAATCATCCTTGTCTAACGCTGGCTGGGATATGCTCAGTGACCCAGCTCTCCATGGAAGAGAATTCCAAACACTGACAACCTTCTGGGAGAAGAAATTCCTCCTCCTCCAATCCTGCTGCTCATTAACCAACAGGGACTTTAGTGGGAATTGTAAATGCTAAAGACCCCAAACATGCTGCAATAAACTGAACCTCACTTGGGGTCCAAGTCAAAGGGGCTGGAGCATAAGGTGGAAGAAGCGATGCTTCATTTACACAAAGCCTTGGTCAGGCGCCACCTGGAGCAAGTGTGTTCAATTCTGGACATCACATCTCTGAGGGAGGGCCCCTGTGAGAGGGCCTCTGAGGGAGGGTCTCTGAGGGAGGGTCTCTGAGGGAGGGCCCTGTGAGAGGGCCCTGTGAGAGGGCCCCTGAGGGAGGGTCTCTGAGGGAGGGTCTCTGAGGGAGGGTCTCTGAGGGAGGGCCCTGTGAGAGGGCCCCTGAGGGAGGGCCCTGTGAGAGGGCCTCTGAGGGAGGGCCCCTGAGGAAGGGCGCCTGAGGGAAGGTCTCTCAGGGAGGGTCTCTCAGGGAGCACTGTGCAGGATTACACTCAGGTTTTAAAGGTTAAATTTTGAGAACAGGTTGCATTGGCTAAACTTGTTACCAATTGGAGAAGGTGATAAGGAAGTTTGGCCACACTTATAAAGGAGTTTGGTTTGAGCACAGCAAGACTGTGCAGTTCTGGTCACCTTTTCAAGATAACAAGGTACAGATAAGCAAGACAGAGAGAAATGATTCTCACTAGAACGAAGCGCATTGTCTAAAAATTAAATCCAAATCTTACACAGATCAGCTGGAATGATTTGCTGACATTGATGCTGAGTCAATTGTTACTTGTAATAAGAGAGTGGTAGACTTTCATTGTCCAAAGATATTAATGAAATGGGGTGGGGTTATATAAACTCCTCCCCAACCCCGCCTCTGTAATCGCTCCTCCCTCCCCATCTGTAATCTCCCCACTCTCCCACACCCTCTGTAATCTCCCCATTCTCCCCCTTCTGTAATCTCCCCACTCTCCTCCCCCCCCCTCTGTAATCTCCCCACTCCCCCCTCTGTAATCTCCCCACTCCCCCCTCTGTAATCTCCCCAATCTCCTCCCCCCCCCCTCTGTAATCTCCCCACTCCCCCCCTCTGTAATCTCCCCACTCTCCACCCTCCCCATCTGTAATCTCCCCACTCTCCCACACCGTCTGCAATCTCCCCACTCTCCCCCCCTCTGTAATCTCCCCATTCTCCCCCTTCTGTAATCTCCCCAATCTCCTCCCCCCCTCTGTAATCTCCCCACTCCCCCCCTCTGTAATCTCCTCAATCTCCTCCCCCCCTCTGTAATCTCCCCACTCCCCCCCTCTGTAATCTCCCCACTCTCCTCCCTCTGTAATCTCCCCACTCTCCCCCCTCTGTAATCTCCCCAATCTCCTCCCCCCCCTCTGTAATCTCCCCAATCTCCTCCCCCCCCTCTGTAATCTCCCCAATCTCCTCCCCCCCCTCTCCCCCCTCTGTAATCTCCCCACTCTCTCTCCCCCAAATCTCCCTCCCTCTATCTCTCCCTCTTTCCCCGCTGCCTTTTCCTCTTCCACTGTCCATTCCATTCCTTTGCTGCCAGTTTTTGCCTGCGTGCTCTCCCTCCTTTCTATCTCAGTGAGATTGCAGTCCAGGGGCCACGTGGATTCGCTGACCTTTGCCAGGATGATAGTGAGCTGGATGTGGCTCCTACATCCTCACAGTTTGCTCAGTGTTAAGACCCAGGCCGGAAAAGCCAAGGTGTTTTGTGGAGTTAGCGAGACCCGATGTTGATTTTGGCATTGGGGTGAGTGGAAGGTGTTTCACTCCAGGTGTGATTCGAGTGACCCACTGGGAAGCTTCTCTTAAAGGCACTGTATCGTCACACTCGGGTATCTCTGTGACTCTCTATCCAGTTGAAGGAGATTGCACAGGTCAGGTCAGTTAGAATTTGAATATTGTCTCCTTTCCTGCCCCAGCAAGTTTCAGTACTTTCAGCAAAGAGGAGAAGAGTTACAGGAACAAACTGGCACCCAGATCAACTCTAGAAATGTGTGAGGAGCTTGAGACAGAAGATGAGCAGAACACACAGACATTCAGAGCAGCAGCAGAATCATCTGCAGCCAATACTCTGTATCTAACCCCGTGCTGTACCTGTCCTGGGAGTGTTTGATGGGGACAGTGTAGAGGGAGCTTTACCCTGTATCTAACCCCGTGCTGTACCTGTCCTGGGAGTGTTTGATGGAGACAGTGTAGAGGGAGCTTTACTCTGTATCTAACCCCGTGCTGTACCTGTCCTGGGAGTGTTTGATGGGGGACAGTGTAGAGGGAGCTTTACTCTGTATCTAACCCCGTGCTGTACCTGTCCTGGGAGTGTTTGATGGGGACAGTGTAGAGGGAGCTTTACTCTGTATCTAACCCCGTGCTGTACCTGTCCTGGGAGTGTTTGATGGGGACAGTGTGGAGGGAGCTTTACTCTGTATCTAACCCCGTGCTGTACCTGTCCTGGGAGTGTTTGATGGGGACAGTGTAGAGGGAGCTTTACTCTGTATCTAACCCCGTGCTGTACCTGTCCTGGGAGTGTTTGATGGGGTCAGTGCAGAGAGAGCTTTACTCTGTATCTAACCCCGTGCTGTTCCTGTCCTGGGAGTGTTTGATGGGGTCAGTGCAGAGAGAGCTTTACTCTGTATCTAACCCCGTGCTGTACCTGTCCTGGGAGTGTTTGATGGGGACAGTGAAGAGGGAGCTTTACTCTCTATCTAACCCCGTGCTGTACCTGTCCTGGGAGAGTTTGATGGAGACAGTGTAGAGGGAGCTTTACTCTGTATCTAACCGCGTGCTGTACCTGTCCTGGGAGTGTTTGATGGGGGACAGTGTAGAGGGAGCTTTACTCTGTATCTAACCGCGTGCTGCACCTGTCCTGGGAGTGTTTGATGGGGTCAGTGTAGAGGGAGCTTTACTCTGTATCTAACCCCGTGCTGCACCTGTCCTGGGAGTGTTTGATGGGGACAGTGAAGAGGGAGCTTTACTCTCTATCTAACCCTGTGCTGTACCTGTCCTGGGAGAGTTTGATGGGGTCAGTGTAGAGGGAGCTTTACTCTGTATCTAACCGCGTGCTGCACCTGTCCTGGGAGTGTTTGATGGGGTCAGTGTAGAGGGAGCTTTACTCTGTATCTAACCCCGTGCTGTACCTGTCCTGGGAGTGTTTGATGGGGACAGTGTCGAGGGAGCTTTACTCTGTATCTAACCCCGTGCTGTACCTGTCCTGGGAGTGATTGATGGGGACAGTGTAGAGGGAGCTTTACTCTGTATCTAACACCGTGCTATACCTGTCCTGGGAGTGTTTGATGGGGACAGTGTAGAGGGAGCTTTACTCTGTATCTAACCCCGTGCTGCACCTGTCCTGGGAGTGTTTGATGGGGACAGTGTAGAGGGAGCTTTACTCTGTATCTAACCCCGTGCTGTACCTGTCCTGGGAGTGTTTGATGGGGACAATGTAGAGGGAGCTTTACTCTGTATCTAACCGCGTGCTGTATCTGTCCTGGGAGTGTTTGATGGGGGCAGTGTAGAGGGAGCTTTACTCTCTATCTAACCCCGTGCTGTACCTGTCCTGGGAGTGTTTGATGGGGGCAGTGTAGAGGGAGCTTTACTCTGTATCTAACCCCGTGCTGTACCTGTCCTGGGTGTGTTTGATGGGGGACAGTGCAGAGGGAGCTTTACTCTGTATCTAACCCCGTGTTGTATCTGTCCTGGGAGTGTTTGTGTAGAGGGAGCTTTACTCTGTATCTAACCCCGTGTTGTACCTGTCCTGGGAGTGTTTGATGGGGACAGTGTAGAGGGAGCTTTATTCTGTATCTCACCCCATGCTGTACCTGTCCTGGCAATGTTTGATGGGCATGATGTGGAGATGCCGGCGTTGGACTGGGGTAAGCACAGTAAGAAGTCTCACAACACCAGGTTAAAGTCCAACAGGTTTATTTGGTAGCAAATAATTATGTGTGGAACCGGAGGAGATTGGTGAAGCATTGAACCAATATTTCTCTTCGGTGTTCACGCAAGGGGACATGAATATAGCTGAGGAGGACACTGGGTTGCAAGGGAGTAGAATAGACAGTATTACAGTATTACAGTTGATAAGGAGGATGTGCAGGATATTCTGGAGGGTCTGAAAATAGATAAATCCCCTGGTCCGGATGGGATTTATCCAAGGATTCTCTGGGAGGCAAGAGAAGTGATTGCAGAGCCTCTGGCTCTGATCTTCAGGTCGTCGTTGGCCTCTGGTATAGTACCAGAAGATTGGAGGTTAGCGAATGTTGTCCCATTGTTTAAGAAGGGGAACAGAGACTTCCCCGGGAATTATAGACCGGTGAGTCTCACTTCTGTTGTCGGCAAGATGTTGGAAAAAATTATAAGGGATAGGATTTATAGTTATTTGGAGAGTAATGAATTGATAGGTGATAGTCAGCATGGTTTTGTGGCAGGTAGGTCGTGCCTTACTAACCTTATTGAGTTTTTTGAGAAAGTGACCAAGGAGGTGGATGGGGGCAAGGCAGTGGACGTGGTATATATGGATTTTAGTAAGGCGTTTGATAAGGTTCACCATGGTAGGCTTCTGCAGAAAATGCAGATGTATGGGATTGGGGGTGATCTAGGAAATTGGATCAGGAATTGGCTAGCGGATAGGAAACAGAGGGTGGTGGTTGATAGTAAATATTCATCATGGAGTGCGGTTACAAGTGGTGTACCTCAGGGATCTGTTTTGGGGCCACTGCTGTTTGTAATATTTATTAATGATCTGGATGAGGGTATAGTTGGGTGGATTAGCAAATTTGCTGATGACACCAAAGTCGGTGGTGTGGTAGACAGTGAGGAAGGGTGTCGTAGTTTGCAGGAAGACTTAGACAGGTTGCAAAGTTGGGCCGAGAGGTGGCGGATGGAGTTTAATGCGGAGAAGTGTGAGGTAATTCACTTTGGTAGGAATAACAGATGTGTTGAGTATAGGGCTAACGGGAGGACTTTGAATAGTGTGGAGGAGCAGAGGGATCTAGGTGTATGTGTGCATAGATCCCTGAAAGTTGGGAATCAAGTAGATAAGGTTGTTAAGAAGGCATATGGTGTCTTGGCGTTTATTGGTAGGGGGATTGAATTTAGGAGTCGTAGCGTTATGTTGCAACTGTACACAACTCTGGTGCGGCCGCACTTGGAGTACTGTGTGCAGTTCTGGTCCCCACATTACAGGAAGGATGTGGAGGCTTTGGAGAGGGTGCAGAGGAG
Source organism: Mustelus asterias (assembly GCF_964213995.1). Classification (NCBI taxonomy): domain Eukaryota; kingdom Metazoa; phylum Chordata; class Chondrichthyes; order Carcharhiniformes; family Triakidae; genus Mustelus; species Mustelus asterias. The sequence goes on along the minus strand of NC_135804.1, from coordinate 2,021,096 downwards.
GTTTACCAGGATGTTGCCTGGTATGGAGGGGAGATCCTATGAGGAGAGGCTGAGGGATTTGGGATTGTTTTCGCTGGAAAGGCGGCGGCTAAGAGGGGATCTTATTGAAACATATAAGATGATTAGAGGTTTAGATAGGGTGGATAGTGATAGCCTTTTTCCTCTGATGGAGAAATCCAGCACGAGGGGGCATGGCTTTAAATTGAGGGGGGGTAGTTATAGAACCGATGTCAGGGGTAGGTTCTTTACCCAGAGGGTGGTGAGGGATTGGAATGCCCTGCCAGCATCAGTAGTAAATGCGCCTAGTTTGGGGGCGTTTAAGAGATCCGTAGATAGGTTCATGGACGAAAAGAAATTGGTTTAGGTTGGAGGGTCACAGTTTTTTTTTTAACTGGTCGGTGCAACATCGTGGGCCGAAGGGCCTGTTCTGCGCTGTAATGTTCTATGTTCTATGTTCTATGTTCAAATACCATAAGCTTTCGGAGCAATGCTCCTTCGTCAGATGGAGTGGTCTCTGTTCTCAAACAGGGCACAGACACAGAAATCAAATTACAGAATACTGATTAGAATGCAAATCTCTACAGCCAGCCAGGTCTTAAATGTACAGACAACCCCGTGCTGCACCTGTCCTGGGAGTGTTTGATGGGGGACAGTGTAGAGGGAGCTTTACTCTGTATCTAACCCCGTGCTGTTCCTGTCCTGGGAGTGTTTGATGGGGGACAGTGTAGAGGGAGCTTTACTCTGTATCTAACCCCATGCTGTACCTGTCCTGGGAGAGTTTGATGGGGGACAGTGTAGAGGGAGCTTTACTCTGTATCTAACCCCGTGCTGCACCTGTCCTGGGAGTGTTTGATGGGGACAGTGAAGAGGGAGCTTTACTCTCTATCTAACCCCGTGCTGTACCTGTCCTGGGAGAGTTTGATGGAGACAGTGTAGAGGGAGCTTTACTCTGTATCTAACCGCGTGCTGCACCTGTCCTGGGAGTGTTTGATGGGGTCAGTGTAGAGGGAGCTTTACTCTGTATCTAACCCCGTGCTGTACCTGTCCTGGGAGTGTTTGATGGGGACGGTGTAGAGGGAGCTTTACTCTGTATCTAACCCCGTGCTGTACCTGTCCTGGGAGTGTTTGATGGGGACAGTGCAGAGGGAGCTTTACTCTGTATCTAACCCCGTGCTGTACCTGTCCTGGGAGTGTTTGATGGGGACAGTGCAGAGGGAGCTTTACTCTGTATCTAACCCCGTGCTGTACCTGTCCTGGGAGTGATTGATGGGGACAGTGTAGAGGGAGCTTTACTCTGTATCTAACCCCGTGCTGCACCTGTCCTGGGAGTGTTTGATGGGGACAGTGTAGAGGGAGCTTTACTCTGTATCTAACCGCGTGCTGTATCTGTCCTGGGAGTGTTTGATGGGGGCAGTGTAGAGGGAGCTTTACTCTCTATCTAACCCCGTGCTGTACCTGTCCTGGGAGTGTTTGATGGGGGCAGTGTAGAGGGAGCTTTACTCTGTATCTAACCCCGTGCTGTACCTGTCCTGGGTGTGTTTGATGGGGGACAGTGCAGAGGGAGCTTTACTCTGTATCTAACCCCGTGTTGTATCTGTCCTGGGAGTGTTTGTGTAGAGGGAGCTTTACTCTGTATCTAACCCCGTGTTGTACCTGTCCTGGGAGTGTTTGATGGGGACAGTGTAGAGGGAGCTTTATTCTGTATCTCACCCCATGCTGTACCTGTCCTGGCAATGTTTGATGGGCATGATGTGGAGATGCCGGCGTTGGACTGGGGTAAGCACAGTAAGAAGTCTCACAACACCAGGTTAAAGTCCAACAGGTTTATTTGGTAGCAAATACCATAAGCTTTCGGAGCAATGCTCCTTCGTCAGATGGAGTGGTCTCTGTTCTCAAACAGGGCACAGACACAGAAATCAAATTACAGAATACTGATTAGAATGCAAATCTCTACAGCCAGCCAGGTCTTAAATGTACAGACAACCCCGTGCTGCACCTGTCCTGGGAGTGTTTGATGGGGGACAGTGTAGAGGGAGCTTTACTCGGTATCTAACCCCATGCTGCACCTGTTCTGGGAGTGTTTGATGGAGACAGTGTAGAGGGAGCTTTACTCTCTATCTAACCCCGTGCTGTTCCTGTCCTGGAAGAGTTTGATGGGGGACAGTGTAGAGGGAGCTTTACTCTGTATCTAACCCCATGCTGTACCTGTCCTGGGAGAGTTTGATGGGGGACAGTGTAGAGGGAGCTTTACTCGGTATCTAACCCCATGCTGCACCTGTTCTGGGAGTGTTTGATGGAGACAGTGTAGAGGGAGCTTTACTCTCTATCTAACCCCGTGCTGTACCTGTCCTGGGAGAGTTTGATGGGGGACAGTGTAGAGGGAGCTTTACTCTGTATCTAACCCCGTGCTGTACCTGTCCTGGGAGTGTTTGATGGGGACAGTGTAGAGGGAGCTTTACTCTGTATCTAACCCCGTGCTGTACCTGTCCTGGGAGTGTTTGATGGGGGACAGTGTAGAGGGAGCTTTACTCTGTATCTAACCCCGTGCTGTACCTGTCCTGGGAGTGTTTGATGGGGACAGTGTAGAGGGAGCTTTACTCTGTATCTAACCCCGTGCTGTACCTGTCCTGGGAGTGTTTGATGGGGGACAGTGTAGAGGGAGCTTTACTCTCTATCTAACCCCATGCTGCACCTGTCCTGGGAGAGTTTGATGGGGGCAGTGTAGAGGGAGCTTTACTCTGTAGCTGGGGTTAGATACTGGATTTAACTTGCTGGGATGTTAAATTGTGCAATGTATGTAGTCTCTGCTGTGTACGAGACTCTGAGATTATCGCTTACTAATATATTGATTTTATATTGGCAGCCTCTTCGATATGGGTGGTGAATATTATTGCTATGGCTCTGACATCACCTGCTCCTTCCCAGCCAATGGCAGGTTCACTCCTGACCAGCGTGCGATCTACCAGGCTGTTCTGAAAGCATCGCGGGCCGTGATGGGTGCCATCAGACCAGGTACAACGAGACCCGTCTTCCCCCTTCCCCCACTAATGAATTCTGATCTTGTATTAGTGTGTGGATTTGCAATGTGCATTTATATAGTGCCTTTAACTCTGTTAAACATGCCAAGGTGCTGCACTGGAGCGATTATCCAACAGAATTTAAGCTGAACCATGTTCCATAGGAACATTTAAGTGCGGTTTTAAAGGTGAGCAAGGTGTCGAGAGGGAAATCTGCTGCCCGGGCCGTAGGTAACTAATGCTGGAGTGATTAAAATCAAGATGCTGAAGAGGTTAGAATTGGAGGAGCGCGGATTCTCACAGGTTGGAAGGTTTCATTCTGACATATCGTGCATGTCAGGAGCTTGCTTTGTCTCAGAGGAACGTCAGGGTAGGTTTTTGTCCAGGTGAATCCAGTCTTTAGCTCACTGTGTGAGGATAGTGGGTCACAAGGACAAGCTGGGATCCAGGCATTCCTGTCTCAAACTGTGAGTGGGCTGTTTATCATTAAAGCAGAATGTGAACTCCTCCCCACACAAGAATCTAGACTTCCACACACACACAAGCAGATGGAAAATCCCAGAGCCCAACCCTATTGTGGCATTGAACCCAGTGACCAACCCACTGTGTCTCAAGAGGAATTAGTTACCTGAATCTCTCTGACTGGAGGTTAGATCAGGTCACTGCTCCCTGGGGGCTGGTTCTGTACTCAGGATGCCCCGCTTTCTGTGAAGTGTGTTTCACCGTGGGGAGCTTTATGCAACCAAAGTGTGGTTGATTCCCACCCAGTCAGTGAACAAAGAACAAAGAACAGTACAGCACAGGAAAAAGGCCCTTCAGCCCTCCAAGCCTGTGCCGCTCCTTGGTCCAACTAGACCAATCGTTTGTATCCCTCCATTCCCAGGCTGCTCATGTGCTGTCAGTGCCAGCGTGTAGCATTCCCGCTTTCCCACCGGGCGCTGCACTTGGATTTCTTTGGGAGAATCGTGGCCTTTATCTCAGTTCATGCACTGTCTGAGTGTGTGATGGAAGCAGATTCAGACAGAAATTACAATAAATACTTGAAGGGGAAACATTTGCAGAGTCTGTGTACACACTGTGATTTGCTGGGTCTGTGTACACACTGTGATTTGCTGGGTGTGTGTCCACACTGTGATTTGCTGGGTCTGTGTACACACTGATTTGCTGGGTCTGTGTACACACTGTGATTTGCTGGGTCTGTGTACACACTGTGATTTGCTGGGTCTGTGTACACACCACGATTTGCTGGGTCTGCGTACACACTGTGATTTGCTGGGTCTGTGTACACACTGATTTGCTGGGTCTGTGTACACACTGTGATTTGCTGGGTCTGTGTACACACCACGATTTGCTGGGTCTGCGTACACACACTGTGATTTGCAGAGTCTGTGTTCACACTGATTTGCTGGGTCTATGTACACACTGTGATTTGCTGGGTCTGTGTACACACTGTGATTTGCTGGGTCTGTGTACACACTGTGATTTGCTGGGTCTGTGTACACACCACGATTTGCTGGGTCTGCGTACACACACTGTGATTTGCAGAGTCTGTGTTCACACTGATTTGCTGGGTCTATGTACACACTGTGATTTGCTGGGTCTGTGTACACACTGTGATTTGCTGGGTCTGTGTACACACTGTGATTTGCTGGGTCTGTGTACACACCACGATTTGCTGGGTCTGCGTACACACACTGTGATTTGCAGAGTCTGTGTTCACACTGATTTGCTGGGTCTATGTACACACTGTGATTTGCTGGGTCTGTGTACACACTGTGATTTGCTGGGTCTGTGTACACACTTGATTTGCCGGGTCTGTGTACACACTGATTTGCTGGGTCTGTGTACACAGTGTGATTTGCCGGGTCTGCATACACACACTGTGATTTGCAGAGTCTGTGTACACACTGATTTGCTGGGTCTGTGCACACACTGTGATTTGCCGGGTCTGTGTACACACTGTGATTTGCCGGGTCTGTGTACACACTGTGATTTGCCGGGTCTGTGTACACACTGTGATTTGCCGGGTCTGTGTACACACTGTGATTTGCCGGGTCTATGTACACAGTGTGATTTGCTGGGTCTGTGTACACACTGTGATTTGCCGGGTCTGTGTACACAGTGTGATTTGCTGGGTCTGTGTACACACTGTGATTTGCAGGGTCTGCATACACACTGATTTGCTGGGTCTGTGTACACACTGATTTGCTGGGTTGTGTACACACTATGATTTGCAAGGTCCATGTACATGCTATAAAAGTGCTGTGGTCTGGGGTTCTGCAATTCCAAATGAATGGCATTCCGATGTTATTTGGGGATGTTTCTGCTGCTGCTGGTGGGGCCTGGGTCAGAGTGGAGTTCCCCAGAGCTCCAGGGCCATCACTCCTTAAAGTCACCCTTGTTTCAGCTTCATATTCCCCTGAAATTGAATAAATGGCCAGTGAGCGCTTTGCCTCTGAAAGTGGACTCCTGATCCGTTCACTACCGTGAAGAAGACGGACCGAGAGTAACTAAGATCCGACTGATGTCATTGCTGACCTTCGACCTTCAGTGCTCCTGTCAGGACAACCACTTGACTCCTCTGGCAAGCTGACGAGAATTCAGGCTTTGATTCACACCACCTGCCACCCAAGGTGAAGGTTCGGTGCCAGGCTCGAGGCCAGTGCAGCCTGGGTCCCAGCTGCCAAATGGGAGATTGATTCAGCTGGGTTGTGAATGGCAGCATGCATCGGAAAGCCTTGTGTACTACAAACCCAAAAGTTTCACAAGCATTTCTGTTCTCACTCTGATTCCAACGCGTGGTATCAGCTTAACGCAGGGTACGGGGCACCACCCACCCTTATCGTGCTCCTCCTGTGTTTCCGATCCACTTTGTCAGTTCATGTGGAAATTCCACGAGGCATTCCGTACCCCAGAGGGTTAATCGGTGCTTTTTCATTTCAGTGTGTTGTTACCAGTGATAAATCGCTGATTTGAATTTTTATTTTTGTTGCAGTTCACTGCCACTCAAGGCCTTTCTCATAGAATCCCTGCAGTGCAGAAGGAGGCCATTCAGCCCATCTTTCCTTTGAGCATTCTCCCTTTTTGTCAATCTGATTGCTTGCTGACAAATCCAGAGATCAGATTCGTACAGTCTTCTCCACTTCAATAACTCTGGATACACAAAAACACGGACGGTGGGATTTTCCGACCACCCTCGCCCCAAGGCCAGGAATTCCCGCCCCAGGTCAGCGCACCTTTGCACGGTCCGTCTCCACCTGCTACAATTCCCGTGGTGGGCGGGACGGGGAAATTCCACCCAGAATCTAGGAGCAGGAGTGGACCATTCGAGCCTTCGAGCCTGTCCTGCTGTCCAGTACAATCATGACTGATCCTCGATCTCACTTTCTCCCCATTCCCCTTGCTGCCATTAAAATCCAAAAAATAATCTATCTCTCGAATATATTGAGTGATGTGAGCTCCAGTCAGAGGGCTGGAGTCTGCTGAGATAGCAGGCTTTACGATCGAGACTCTCACTTCCAATTTGTAGTGAACCCACTTAAATATAAAAACAAAATACTGCGGATGCTGGAATCCGAAACAAAAACAGAAAATGCTGGAAAATCTCAGCAGGTCTGACAGCCCCTGTGGGGAGAGAATAGAGCCAATGTTTCGAATCTGGATGACCCTTTCGATGTTTGCGTTTGAACGCTCAAGTCTAGAGGTGATAAAGTCTGGGGGTTGCAGCAGCTGATGAACTCGGGCAGGTGAAATCGGACAGTGTTATTTATGGTGGTGGAAGTAGGTGGTCTTACTGATGGCGAGGGTATGTGGTCGGAATCTCATCTCAGGGTCAAATATGTGACCAAGCTTGTGAACAAATGATGATGGGCACGCAGCAACCATGCTGATGGCTAAAGAAGCCAATCCTTGAGAGGCAGACTTTGCGACAAGAAGCACAGCCAAGGCGGTTGAGTGTCACTGTGGCGTGTAGTTTGTGGTGTTGGTGTCTGTAGCCAAGCTGCTATGGCGGCACGATGGAAGGGGCAGCGTACCCAAGTCTTCCTGAATGAGGGCATGGAAGGATGGGTTAGTAAATGGGTTAGCCCACAGAGGATGTTGTCACTTTGCTCTCTCATTAGCCCAGTGTCTCCAGAGTGTGATAGTTCGAATCCTTGGCGTGGACCTGTGTGGTTCTGACTGGCTGTCTGGTTGTAGTTACTATAACAGTTTTAACAACACCAGGTTAAAGTCCAACAGGTTTACTTGGTAGCAAATGCCATTAGCTTTCGGAGCGCTGCTCCTTCGTCAGATATCCACTCCATCTGACGAAGGAGCAGGGCTCCGAAAGCTAATGGCATTTGCTACCAAATAAACCTGTTGGACTTTAACCTGGTGTTGTTAAACTTCTTACTGTGTTTACCCCAGTCCAACGCCAGCATCTCCACATCATGTAGTTACTATGCCATTCATAGAACATAGAACATTACAGCGCAGTACAGGCCCTTCGGCCCTCGATGTTGCGCCGACCTGTGAAACCAATCTAAAGCCCATCTAACCTACACTATTCCAATATCATCCATATGTTTATCCAATGACCCTTTAAATGCCCTTAATGTTGGCAAGTCCACTACTGTTGCAGGCAGGGCATTCCACGCCCTTACTACTCTCTGAGTAAAGAACCTACCTCTGACATCTGTCCTATATCTCTCACCCCTCAATTTAAAGCTATGTCCCCTCGTGCTAGCCATCACCATCCGAGGAAAAAGGTTCTCACTATCCACCCTATCTAATCCCCTGATCATCTTGTATGCCTCTATTAAGTCACCTCTTAACCTTCTTCTCTTTAATGAAAACAGCCTCAAGTCCCTCAGCCTTTCCTCATAAGACCTTCCCACCATACCAGGCAACATCCTGGTAAATCTCCTCGGCACCCTTTCCAATGCTTCCACATCCTTCCTATAATGTGGCGACCAGAACTGTACGCAATACTCCAAGAGCGGCCGCACCAGAGTTTTGTACAGCTGCAACATGACCTCCTGTATTAAATTAAAGACCGATGCATACAGAGTGGCCAAAAATAGTGGAGAATCGGAAGATTGGGAAAACTTTAAGAAACAACAAAGAATGACTAAGAAAGCGATAAAGAAAGGAAAGATAGGTTATGAAGCGAGGCGAGCTCTAAATATAAAAAATGATAGTAAAAGCTTTTACAAATATATAAAAAGGAATAGAGTGGCAAGAGTGAATGTTGGACCCTTGGAGGACGAGAGGGGGGATTTAATAGTGGGAAATGAGGAAATGGCTGAGACTTTAAATAGGTTTTTTGTGTCGGTCTTCACGGTGGAAGACACAAATAGTTTACCGAATATTAACGATAGAGGGTTGGTAGGAGGAGAGGTACTCAATACAATTCATGTTACCAGGGAGGCAGTGCTTGGTAGACTAATGGGGCTGAAGGTGGACAAGTCCCCGGGCCCGGATGGAATGCATCCCAGGGTACTGAAAGAAATGTCAGAGGTAATAGCGGATGCGGTAGTGGTTATTTATCAAAATTCGTTGGATTCTGGGGTAGTGCCGGTGGATTGGAAAACGGCTAATGTTACGCCGCTGTTTAAAAAAGGAAATAGACAAAAGGCGGGTAACTACAGGCCGGTTAGCTTAACGTCTGTAGTTGGGGAAAATGCTGGAATCCATCATTAAAGAAGAAATAGCAGGCCATCTGGATAAGAATGGTTCAATTAAGCAGACGCAGCATGGATTCATGAGGGGAAAGTCGTGCTTGACGAACTTGTTGGATTTTTATGAAGATGTGACTAGTGCGGTTGACGGAGGGGAACCGGTGGATGCGGTGTTTTTGGATTTCCAAAAGGCGTTTGATAAGGTACCTCACAAAAGGTTGCTGAAGAAGATTGGGTCACACGGAGGTGGGGGTAGGGTGTTAGCGTGGATTGGGGATTGGCTATCCGACAGGAAGCAGAGAGTTGGAATAAATGGGTGCTTTTCTGGTTGGCAGATGGTAACTAGTGGCGTGCCGCAGGGATCGGTACTGGGGCCTCAACTATTTACCATTTATATAGACGATCTGGAGGAGGGGACTGACTGTAGGGTAACAAAGTTTGCAGATGACACAAAGATAAGTGGAAAAGTGAATCGTGTGGAGGGCGTAGAAGGTCTGCAGAGAGATTTGGACAGGCTGAGTGAGTGGGCGAGGATCTGGCAGATGGAGTATAACGTTAACAAATGCGAGGTTATTCACTTTGGAAGAAATAATAGCAAATGGATTATTATCTAAATGGAAAGAAATTACAACATGCTGCTGTGCAGAGGGACCTGGGGGTCCTTGTGCATGAGACGCAAAAACCCAGTCTGCAGGTGCAACAGGTGATCAAGAAGGCAAATGGGATGTTGGCCTATATCGCAAGGGGGATAGAATATAAAAGCAGAGATGTCTTGCTGCATCTGTACAGGGCATTGGTGAGGCCGCAGCTGGAATACTGTGTGCAGTATTGGTCCCCTTATTTGCGGAAGGATATATTGGCCTTGGAGGGAGTGCAGAGAAGGTTCACCAGGTTGATACCAGAGATGAGGGGTGTTGATTATGAGGAGAGACTGAGCAGATTGGGTTTGTATTTGTTGGAATTTAGAAGGCTGAGGGGGGATCTTATAGAGACATATAAGATAATGAAGGGGCTGGATAGGGTAGAGATGGAGAGATTCTTTCCACTTAGAAAGGAAACTAGAACTAGAGGGCACAGCCTCAAAATAAAGGGGGGTCGGTTTAGGACAGAGTTGAGGAGGAACTTCTTCTCTCAGAGGGTGGTGAATCTCTGGAATTCTCTGCCCACTGAAGTGGTGGAGGCTACCTCGTTGAATATGTTTAAATCACGGATTGATGGATTCCTGATCGGTAAGGGAATTAGGGGTTATAGGGATCAGGCGGGTAGGTGGAACTGATCCACTTCAGATCAGCCATGATCTTATTGAATGGCGGGGCAGGCTCGAGGGGCTAGATGGCCTACTCCTGCTCCTATTTCTTATGTTCTTATGTTCCTGGCTCCGAAATTCAATCCCTCTACCAATAAAAGCTAACACACCGTACGCCCTCTTAACAACCCTATCAACCTGGGTGCCAACTTTCAGGGATCTCTGCACATGGACACCGAGATCTCTCTGCTCATCCACACTTCCAAGTATCTTACCATTAGCCCAGTACTCTGTAATCCTGTTACTCCTTCCAAAGTGAATCACCTCACACTTTTCCGCATTAAACTCCATTTGCCACCTCTCAGCCCAGCTCTGCAGCTTATCTATGTCCCTGTGTAACCTGCAACATCCTTCCGCACTGTCCACAACTCCACCGACTTTAGTGTCATCTGCAAATTTACTAACCCGGGCGGCACGGTAGCACAGTGGTTAGCACTGCTGCTTCACAGCTCCAGGGTCCCGGGTTTGATTCCCAGCTTGGGTCACTGTCTGTGTGGAGTTTGCACATTCTCCTCGTGTCTGCGTGGGTTTCCTCCGGGTGCTCCGGTTTCCTCCCACAGTCCAAAGATGTGCAGGTTAGGTCGATTGGCCAGGTTAAAAAATTGCCCCTTAGAGTCCTGAGATGCGTAGGTTAGAGGGATTAGCGGGTAAAATATGTGGGGGTAGGGCCTGGGTGGGATTGTGGTCGGTGCAGACTCGATGGGCTGAATGGCCTCCTTCTGCACTGTAGGGATTCTATGACTCTAACCCATCCTTCCACGCCCTCATTCAGGAAGACTTGGGTACACTGCCCCTTCCATCGTGCCGACGTGCCTGAACCAATGAAACCTCCCGTGTTTCTGGCCAACCAGGAGCTCTGTCCTCGAGGGGTTCGGCCATTGTGATTCAGTCTGGGATATTCCCAGGATTCAGCACAGACAGTGAGGATGGAAATCGTTGAGGCAAAACTGTCCACCAAAGCTCCACAGGCTCATTCAGCCCTTCCGTGACTACATGACTGCGCCTTGTTTGATGGCACCACTTCTGACAGTTTCCGAGTGAAGATTGGAGTGAACCAGAGCTCCATCTGAGCCCACGCTCTGTTTGACATCTTCTCCAAGCTCCTGACCTTTGCCCTGTAGAAATGGAAGGTGCTTACCTGAACACGCAGTCAGATGGCAAGCTCTGCAATCCATCACAGCTGAACACATCACCTCCTAATCAGAGAACTCTTCCATGCTGAAACCATGATCTAGTAGAATGCCAGAAGAGGCTTGAGGGGCTAAATGGCCTCCTCCTCTTCCCACGAAACCATGATCAAAACCAAGGGAATGCCATGTGCTACGGTAAACTGGGAATAGGGAAACTGGACAATGCCACCACTCATGGCAATGGACCGCGGGAAGCATTTTGGCGCGCTAGCTGCTTTACTGAGCTCCGATATTAAATAAATGTTTGGCCTGTTTGAGAGAAGCATCATCTGAATTTTACCATTGTGGATCAAGCTAGTGAAATCCAGCTCTGAAATGTGATGATAAATGACGGGGCTTCCAATGTCTGTATGGATCTTGGTAAGAAGTTTAACAACACCAGGTTAAAGTCCAACAGGTTTATTTGGTAGCAAAAGCCACACAAGCTTTCGGAGCTCCAAGCCCCTTCTTCAGGTGAGTGGGAATTCTGTTCACAAACAGGGCATATAAAGACACAAATTCAATTTACATGAATAATGGTTGGAATGCGAATACTTACAGCTAATCAAGTCTTTAAGAAACAAAACAATGTGAGTGGAGAGAGCATCAAGACAGGCTAAAGAGATGTGTATTGTCTCCAGACAGGACAGCCAGTGAAACTCTGTGGGGGTTACAAATAGTGTGACATGAACCCAATATCCCGGTTGAGGCCGTCCTCGTGTGTGCGGAACTTGGCTATATAGCTGATATAGCTGATAGCCAAGTTCCGCACACACGAGGACGGCCTCAACCAGGATATTGGGTTCATGTCACACTATTTGTAACCCCCACAGAGTTTCACTGGCTGTCTTGTCTGGAGACAATACACATCTTTTTAGCCTGTCTTGATGCTCTCTCCACTCACATTGTTTTGTTTCTTAAAGACTTGATTAGCTGTAAGTATTCGCATTCCAACCATTATTCATGTAAATTGAGTCTCTGTCTTTATATGCCCTGTTTGTGAACAGAATTCCCACTCACCTGAAGAAGGGGCTTGGAGCTCCGAAAGCTTGTGTGGCTTTTGCTACCAAATAAACCTGTTGGACTTTAACCTGGTGTTGTTAAACTTCTTACTATCTTAATTAGTGGCAGTGGATGAATATTGGCCAGAACAATGGATGGAATTCCCCTGCTCCTCTTCAAACAGTCGTGGGATCTCGCGCCTCCGCCTGAGGACACACACATCCTCAGCTTAATGTCTCACCTGAAATATGGTTTAAATTTATCCAGTGCCTTATTCCATCTTCATCACTCCCCAGCCCCTCACACACACACTGAGGGAGGAGTGAATTCAGCAAACCCACGAATTGCTGCTGAGATGATTGGACTTGGCCAGTACGGGACAGTAGGATTCTGTGTGGGATTAACACGGGAGAGACAAATATTTGGCTATTTGAGTTGACAACTGGAAGTTAGCCTGCTTCCCGATGACAATGGAGCTGAATAATCTCCGTTATACATGTGCAGGCAGTTTGAAAAAAATCTGTTTGCACTAAACCGATATATATCATCTGTGCTTAATAGGTATCAGGATGTGTTGTGTACAGAGCATTCCCAGCAGGCTGCAACTTGTTCCATTTATTTGAAGCAAAAGCAGAGATGGTCACGTGTGACCCAGCGACTGCCTGTCACTGGGGGCTTTGTGACTGCTGCCAATGCCAGTGCTGTCTGTCTGTCTGTCTGTCCTACACCCCCACCCGCTCCCCATTGAGATGCCACCCCGTATCCTTCTGAAGCACAGGATATAGAATCATAGAGCACAGAAAGAGGCCATTCAGCCCATCACACTTATACTGGCCCTCTTAGGAATCTGTCCAATTTTTCCGCACTTTCCCCCATGGCCTTGCAAATATTTTCATTTCCATGTACCTACCCCATTCTCTTTGGAAAGCTGCCGTTGAACCTGATTCCAGTTCCCCCTAGGCTGTACATTCCAGATTATAATAAACTTGCTGTGTAAAAAATAAATTCTCCTCACTCCCAATCCTCACTGTGCAAATGATGGAAAATCTCAGCAGGTCAGACAGCCTCTGTGAAGAGAGAATAGGGTCATCCAGACTCGAAATGTTGGCTCTATCCTCTCCCTACAGATGCTGTCAGATCCGCTGAGATTTTCCTGTATTTTCTGTTTTTGTTTCAGATTCCAGTGTCTTGCTTTTATCGACACATTTTCATTCTTTTTGTCTGCCCCTTGTCTCAGTGTACCAATCTGACCGGCTTCTCTGGTTCCCTAGGTTTGAAGTTCCCTTTGTCCTGTGTATGAAATGTTCATCTTTATTTCCCAATCCCTCCAAGGCCTTGCCCCTCCCTCTCTGAAATCTCTGTTCCCCTCCAATTCCGGCCCCTCCACCCCTCCCCAACTTCAGTCCCACCACCACTGGTTCCTGTTGTTCAGCTGTCCTCTAACTCTTCGTGTGGCTGAGTGTTGGACATTTGTCTGATTATTTTCCTGTTGCTGTGGAACGTTTAACCACATTAACTGCGTGAAGCTATTGTCAGATGTCCGTGATAGGGGGGAGTTTGTTGATGGGCTAACATTGAGAATCAGATTTGATGTATCACAGGCGAGTTCCGCAGGGTTTGAATTGGAGCAGATTCATTCATTTTTCCAAGTCTCATTCCGGGAGAGAAAAGAATCCTGGCTGGAAACTTTGCCGTGTTTATAAATACTGTTCATGTTCCAGCGTAGAGAGATGATCGAGAGCTCCTGTTCCTGAGTTCGCCACTCAGTCCTTCTTGAGGATGTCAGTGCTGGCGGGAGATAGCCTCTGTATAAACACATGTGCGTGTCCTCACCAGCTCTGGCCTCAGCTGTGTCTGTTGTTGTTTTCTAAACCCTTGCTTCAATGAACTTGCAAACATTCACCCTGACTCTCAGCTTTGTTCCCTGGGCTCCTGTCTTGCCCAAGGAGATGTTTATCAGTCAGAGCATTGGTTTATGTTCCTTCATGTGGCGGCTGACTGCATTGTGTTCTCAGCTGACACTTTCAGACAGCGAGCAGGAGTCCTGACTGAGTTCATTTAAAACAAATCCACATTTTTCTGTCCTTGACCCTGAGGAGATCCTGGCACTGCGATTAACCAGCTTACTCTGATCACATTGGTTAACTTTTGACTAGTATCTTACATTGGCAGGCAGCTGGGAACAGCCCAGACACATCAGTAGATTCTGTCACAGACAGACTTCTCTCAAGCCATGTTTCTGAAGTCCAAGGGCATTGTATACTGTAGCTGTCATCGAGATATAATCAGTGGATAAATTGGTATTTGGTGCAGAATAGTGTCTCCGTGCGTTTGTGTGTTATGTTGCAGAGTTTGAGTGTCTACAAACTGAGGCTACAACTCTCACAGAGACAGACTTTAAACATCTCAACTTGTCAACAGCACAGAACATCTCCTCAACGCTGATTAGTTTCAGCTTTGATTACATTTTAAATAGCGCTGCTTAGCTCAAGAAAACAAAAATGAAGAATATGTTGCAGGTCGGAGAAACAAAAGATAATTCCTCTTTTTATTGCTGCTAAACTGAAGTGGGTCAGAATTTACAGCAAACATTGGGTAACGGACAGGAAGCCAAGACAGGACATAAATGGGACATTCTCAAGTTGGCAGGCAGTGACCAGTGGAGTGCCACAAGGGTCAGTGTTGGGGCCTCAGCTATTTACAATCTGTATCTTAGATGAAGAGATAGAGAGTAATGTATCTGGGTTTGCTGATAGGAGACTAGGTGGGGAAGTAAGCTGTGGAGAAGCCACAGAGAGACTGCAAAAGATAGAGCTTATTTTTCTTCATTCAAGGGATGTGGGCGTCGCTGGCTAGGCCAGCATTTATTGCCCCACCCTAATCACCCTGGGAAGGTGGTGGTGAACTGCCTTGAACCGCTGCAGTCCATGTGGTGTAGGTACACCCACAGTTCCAGGATTTTGACCCAGCAACTACACACTGATATTAGGGGTGGCACAGTGGTTAGCACTGCTGCCTCACAGCGCCAGGGACCCAGGTTCAATTCTGGCCTTGGGTGACTGTCTGTGTGGGGTTTGCACATTCCCCCCCATGTCTGCATGGGTTTCCTCCGGGTGCTCCGGTTTCCTCCCACAGTCCGAAAGGCATGCTGGTTAGGTGGATTGGCCAGGTTAAATTGACCCTTAGTGCCAGAGGGATTAACAGAGTAAATACATGGGGTTATGGGGATAGGACCTGGGTGAGATTGTTGTCGGTGCAGGCTCGATGGGCCGAATGGCCTCCTTCTGCACTGTCGGGAATCTATGGGTGGGACTTTACGGCCTCACTGGTCCCGCCCGAGGCTAACTGACCTTCCCATGGTCCGCCCCTCGCCCACTCCGATTCCCATGGAGGGCGGGACGGTGAACCTCCGGCCTCTGATTCTGTAATCGCAGTGACTGTATTTGGATCAATTTACTGTCTGCAGAGTGAGAACTGTGAGTCAGTCAGTTGTACAAAAAGAACTCTGAAAAATGAATGTTTAAGTGGTATTTGAACATCACCAATGTCTCTGGCTGGAATCTGAACTCTGCAGTGTGGCTATTTTTAGTCTGGCTGTAACCTGGATTAGAGATATGCTAAACCAGCCTCCCAATAATTACGCACAGGAATTTGAGACCTAATTAGTCTTGACATAACCAGGTTTGAGGGCAGGAGGTCAGGTGCACAAATATACTTAACCCCCAATTTAAAGCCAAAGATTCAGTCCTTACGCTTCACTCCAAACTCCTACATCCACGCTTGGAATGGGAACACTGATGTAAACCTGTCACACTGCAATGACACTGCCCAGCCTGTGGGGACACTGCAGCACCATCACGGGGGTGGTGCGGGGGGAGTCCCGTTGCAGCTCAATGATCCAAGAATTTCCAGTCGAGAAGTTGACAAAAAGCGTGCATGAGATGAGAATTTTGAATATCAGTCAATCCGCTGTGACGGGGAGGTGTGACCTGTGGCTGTTTTTGTGTCAGGGTGAGAGGACAGAAGGGGGAAAGGGAAGGGAGAGACAGGAGCCGCAGAGTATTTCACCCCTCTCTTACCCGGGGAATACTGTCAGGAGCTGATCCCAGTTGCTGCAAAGTTGAGTCAGCAGCGAGGAGGCTGTTTTCAAGCAGATTGTGGAGGTTGAGGCTGACATATTACAGTCAGTGGGGATGGGAATAACTGGAAAAGCAGGCTTCTGGGGAGGGAGACATTGAGGGCAGAGCACCTACAGAGGATTGGCAAAGATTGCTTTATTTTACAGCTTGTAAACCAACAGATCCACAATTGTAATTAGATTCACTTGGGTCATCGTACAGCTTCATCGAATGGTTCAAAATAGAGAATTTGCCACATTTCCCCACATCAGGAAGTTGCTCATTAAACAAGGCAGCTCCTAACCTTCCTCCAACATTTCCAACCTCTCTCTAACAAACTTTAGAGTCTGTCTGTCTCTCAGCTTCTATCTTTGGTTAAAGTTTAAAACTTATTTATTAGTGTCACAAGTAGGCTTACATTAACACCGCAATGAAGTTACTGTGAAAATCCCCGAGTCGCCGCACTCCGGCACCTGTTTCAAGTACACTGAGGGAGAATTTAGTATGGCCAATGCGCCTAACCAGCACGCGTGGGAGGAAACCGGAGCACCCGGAGGAAACAAAAGCAGACACGGGGAGAATGTGCAGAGTCTGGGAATTGAACCCGGGTCCCTGGCGCTGTGAGGCAGAATGCTAGCCACCGTGCCGCCCGTGCTTCTGTTCACAGACAGGGTTCAAGGGTTTTTTTTTGCTGAATTGCATATCCTTTGACGAGTGTGCAAGTCAGTGAATTCTCTGGTGAAAGTATGTTTATTATTTAATCTTTTCCATTAAACTCATTGTACTTAAAATAAAAGTATTTTAGCATTACGATTATAGGAGCAAGAATAGTCCATTCAGCCCATCAAGCTTGCCCTGCCATTCAACCAGGTCATGGCTAAGCATCATTTTCCCCACTATCTCCATATCCCTTGATGTCATTAGTCTCCAGAAATCTATCTCTCACCCAGCGAGTGGTTAGGATCTGGAATGTACTGTCTGAGAGTGTGGTGGAGACAGATTCACACAGCGAGTGGTTAGGATCTGGAATGCACTGTCTGAGAGTGTGGTGGAGACAGGTTTAATCAGGGCATTCAAAAAGGCATCGAGGTGCATTGCTCTTACAGAGAGCTAGCACAGACACAGTGGGCTGAATGGCCTCCTGTGCTGCAATCTCACTGTGTCTGACCTAGTGCAACCTGCGTGCTGTCTCTTTTTGTTCTGGGACTTCAGCAATGCCAAACGCCACACCTCAACCCAGCGCCTCAGCCAGCCACTTCCACCCTTACCTTTGGAGCAATTTGTCCAGATGAATGTGTGAGGGAGTTGTGCAGGGGGGCAGCAGGCAAGGGGGGTCTGAGAGGAGGGCAATGAATGGTACTGATCTGGGTGGGGGGTGGGGAGGGAGGGCGGGGGGGGGTTCTTGTACAGGAGAAACATCCTGCAAGCTCTCACTCCACTCCAGTTGCTGAGGGGTTCAGGAAGATGGGCTGCTTATTGCTTCTCTCCTCCTGATGCAAGGCGGCAGGTTTCACATGGGCAGCTCACTGAAGTGGTCCGGATTGTTCCATGTGCAAAGCTGGGTTAGAATGTCACATTCCCGGAACTGACTGGGTGGAATACAACAACAACCTGGATTTATATAGCACTATCAGCAAAATGCCTCCCGAGTAGAGACTGTAAATTCCTCGAGACAGTTGTCAGGTAGTTGTGTGAGGAAGGTTTATATGGAGAGCAAACAAGTTGCTCCTGAGTTTAAAGAACGGGCAGCACGGTAGCACAGCGGTTAGCACCGCTGCCTCACAGTGCCAGGGACCCGGGTTCGATTCCCGGCGGCACGGTGGCACAGCGGTTAGCAGCGCTGCCTCACAGTGCCAGGGACCCGGGTTCGATTCCCGGCAGCATGGTGGCACAGCGGTTAGCACTGCTGCCTCACAGCGCCAGGGACCCGGGTTCGATTCCCGGCAGCATGGTGGCACAGCGGTTAGCACTGCTGCCTCACAGTGCCAGGGACCCGGGTTCGATTCCCGGCAGCACGGTGGCACAGCGGTTAGCACTGCTGCCTCACAGCGCCAGGGACCCGGGTTCGATTCCCGGCAGCATGGTGGCACAGCGCCAGGGACCCGGGTTCGATTCCCGGGGGCACGGTGGCACAGCGGTTAGCACCGCTGCCTCACAGCGCCAGGGACCCGGGTTCGAATCCCAGCGGCACAGTGGCACAGTGATTAGCACTGCTGCCTCACAGCGCCAGGGACCCGGGTTCAATTCCTGCCTTGATTTGATTTATTATTGTCGCATGTATTGACAGTGAAAAGTATTGTTTCTTGCGCGCTACACAGACAAAGCATACCATTCATAGAGAAGGAAAGGAGAGAGTGCAGAATCTAGTGTTACAGTCATAGCTAGAGTGTAGGGAAAGATTAACTTAGTATACTGTGGAGTCTGCACGTTCTCCCCGTGTCTGCGTGGGTTTCCTCCGGGTGCTCCGGTTTCCTCCCACAGTCTGAAAGACGTGCTGGTTAGATGCATTGGCCATGCTGAATTCTCCCTCAGTGTACCCGAACAGGCGCCGGAGTGTGGCAACTAGGGGATTTCCACAGTAACTTCATTGCAGTGTTAATGTAAGCCTACTTGTGACACTAATAAATAAACTACATATCTTTGGACTGTGGGAGGAAACCAGAGCCGACACGGGGAGAACATATGTAAACACCTGGGAACATTTTACTACATAAAGGTGCTATATAAATGCAAATAGATGTTGATGCATCAGTAATATACAGAATGAGGCACTAGGTTCCACACAGGAGAGAAGGTGATGCAGTGTAGATTCTGCTCAGGGAGATAGCTGCGCTGCAGCAGTTGGATTAGGGAGGGGATGTTCAGTTTGCTCATCATCATCCTGTTCTTGGAGGGTGTGAGGAGGGAGAGTCTGCTGTGATCTGCCCCACAGTAAAATCTCCCGCTTGGAGAAGGATCCCAACTGATATCTCGGGGCAACTGAATGTCTGGAGGAATTTTTACGAAGCTGAGCTTGTGATGGGGACACGAGAAGATAATGTGGTTTTCAGGGATGTTCTTTCCACGTTTCCCCGTTGGTGTCAGTGTTTGTACCCATTCCCCATCATTCCCCTCACTGCTACCGTTCAGCACCTGCGCAATGTGTTACACATTCAGAAAGTTTCCACTCCCTCTGCCCAACTCCTTCCTCACCCATCCTCCTCTTATCCCTTCCCATTCCCTCCCCTCCTCCTCCAGCTGTGCCCCCTCCCTGTTCCCCACACTACTTTCCCAGCCTCTGTTCCTCCATTCTCTCCCTCACACCCTACCCCCTCTCACTGGAGTATAACATGGTCATTGCATGGTGTAATCAGAATGGAGTTATCGACGAATCCCGGTGTTCAATCTCTATCAGGGCCTCATGAGGGAAATGCCCCCCCCCCGGTGCTGGAGAGATTTGGGCCCAAAGTCAGCTGCTGCCCCCGAGCCGTAACTCTCACCATACATCAGACCCACATTTCTCTCATACTGGGGCCCAAAATGTTATTTTCTGACACAGACAGACAGACACTCACACACACACACGCACGCAGACACACACGCACACAGACACATGCAAGCAGACACACGCACGCAGACACACGCACGCAGACACACGCACGCAGACACACATACACACGCATGCAGACACACACGCACGCAAACACAGACACACAAAGATGCAGACACGCACACAGACACACACGCATGCAGACACATGCATGCAGACATACACATGTACACAGATGCACACATACACACGCATACAGATGCGCGTGCACACAGACACACACTCATATATCAATGAGCAGCACCACATCTGCTTACTCTGCAGAAAGACCATTATGTACTTAACCCTTGGCTGGAGAATGTGCCAGTTACAGTTTAACCATTGCCCACTAATAAAGTGCGGACAAGGTCAGATGGCCGAGTTTGCACCCAGCACGCTGGCTGATAACTGGTTACTGTGTAACCAAACTACTTATCATTGTATAGCCGACTTGAGGCACTGTCGTTGCAAAGATTCCAGAGAGACAGGGATTAACAGAATGTCTCCAGGCTCAAATACAACTCACTGACTCCTCAGGGAGAGAACTCCAAGTTGAACGGTGGAGGACCCTTCTTGAGAAAGGCTGAGGCAAACTGCATGCAGATTGTGTCTATCCAATCCCCGCCTTCCCAGACAAACCAGCAGAGAGCAGTCTCTCCCCCAAATACTCGAGAAACTGAGTGATAGAAACAAGCTCCAACCCCACAAACTGCAAATGGAATAAACTTCATGGGTTTTGTGTGCATGAGAACACAACAATTTACATTGATATAGAGCCTGCCACATCCTCACAATTACAAAGCTCTTTAGAGGCAGTTCAGTATTTTCCAGCTGTGTCCACTCTGATAATGAGCCGATAATCGATGCAAGTCTTTCCAAATATTGATCAGGACACCAGAAAAAAATCCACTTTTCTTCAAGATAAAACTCCCCAAATATCAGAAAGAGATCATCACTCATTGGGAAGACTGCATCTCTGACAGTGCGGCACTCCCTCAGCACTGACCCTCTGACAGTGCAGCACTCCCTCAGTACTGACCCTCTGACGGTGCGGCACTCCCTCAGTCCTGACCCTCTGACAGTGCGGCACTCCCTCAGTCCTGACCCTCTGACAGTGCAGCACTCCCTCAGTACTGACCCTCTGACGGTGCGGCACTCCCTCAGTCCTGACCCTCTGACAGTGCGGCACTCCCTCAGTCCTGACCCTCTGACAGTGCGGCACTCCCTAGGTACTGACCCCCTGACAGTGCAGCATCCCTCAGTACTGACCCTCTGACAGTGCAGTACTCCCTCAGTACCGACCCTCTGACAGTGTGGCACATCCTCAGTACAGTCCCTCTGACAGTGCCACACTCCCTCAGCCCTGATGCCCTGACCGTGTGGCACTCCCTCAGTACTGACCCCATGACAGTGCGGCACTCCCCCAGTACTGACCCTCTGACAGCGCAGCACTCCCTCAGTACTGACCCTCTGACAGTGCGGCACTCCCTCAGCACTGACCCCATGACAGTGCGGCACTCCCCCAGTACTGACCCTCTGACAGCGCAGCACTCCCTCAGTACTGACCCTCTGACGGTGCAGCACTCCCTCAGTACTAACCCTCTGACAGTGCAGCACTCCCTCAGTGCTGACCCTCTGACAGTGCAGCACTCCCTCAGTGCTGACCCTCTGACAATGCAGCACTCCCTCAGTACTGACCCTCTGACAATGCAGCACTCCCTCAGTACTGACCCTCTGACAGTGCGGCACTCCCTCAGTACTGATCCTCTGACAGTGCGGCACTCCCTCAGTACTGACCCTCTGACAGTGCCGCACTCCCTCAGCACTGACCCTCTGACAGTGCGGCACTCCCTCAGCACTGACCGTCTGACAGTGCAGCACTCCCTCAGCACTGACCCTCTGACAGTGCCGCATTCCTTCAGCACTGACCCTCTGACAGTGCAGCACTCCCTCAGCACTGACCCTCTGACAGTGCGACACTCCCTCAGCACTGACCGTCTGACAGTGCAGCACTCCCTCAGTACTGACCCTCTGACAGTGCAGCACTCCCTCAGTGCTAACCCTCTGACAGTGCCGCACTCCCTCAGCACTGACCCTCTGACAGTGTCGCACTCCCTCAGCACTGACCGTCTGACAGTGCAGCATTCCCTCAGTACTGACCGTCTGACAGTGCAGCACTCCCTCTGTACTGACCGTCTGACAGTGCCGCACTCCCTCAGCACTGACCCTCTGACAGTGCCGCACTCCCTCAGCACTGACCGTCTGACAGTGCAGCACTCCCTCAGTACTGACTCTCTGACAGTGCAACACTCCCTCAGTGCTGACCCTCTGACAGTGCCGCACTCCCTCAGCACTGACCGTCTGACAGTGCAGCACTCCCTCAGTACTGACTCTCTGACAGTGCAACACTCCCTCAGTGCTGACCCTCTGACAGTGCAGCATTCCCTCAGTACTGACCCCTGACAGTGCGGCACATCCTCAGCATTGACCCCCTGACAGTGCGGCACTCCCTCAGCACTGTCCCTCTGACAGTGCAACACTCCCTCAGTGCTGACCCTCTGACAGTGCAGCATTCCCTCAGTACTGACCCCTGACAGTGCGGCACATCCTCAGCATTGACCCCCTGACAGTGCGGCACTCCCTCAGCACTGTCCCTCTGACAGTGCAGCACTCTCTCAATTCTGACCCTCTGACAGTGCCGCACTCCCTCAGCACTGACCCTCTGACAGTGCCTCTCTCTCTGTTATATATTTAAAAGGGTTGCAGTTTGCTTTAAGAGCTGATCAAGTGATTCCATGGTGATGTATATACCAGTGATAAGGAAGGACTATCGAAAAAGAGTTAATCAGCCATGGATATCTAAGGAAATAAAGGAGGGGATCAAACTGAAAGAAAATGCATACAAAGTGGCAAAGATTAGTGGGAACCTAGAGGATTGGGAAATCTTTAAAGGTCAACAGAAAGCCACGAAGAAAGGTATAAAGAAAGGTAAGATGGATTATGAGAGTAAACTAGTTCAGAATATAAAAACAGATAGCAAAAGTTTCTACAAATATATAAAACAAAAAAGAGCGGCTAAAGTAAACATTGGTCCTTTAGAGGATGAGAAGGGGGATGTAATAACTGGAAATGGGGAAATGGCTGAAGCATTGAACAGGTATTTAGTGTCGGTCTTCACAGTGGAAGACACAAATAACATGCCAAAAATTGATGACAGGAAGGCTATGGCAGGTGAGAACCTAGAAACTATGCAAGGAGTATCCGGAACAAGGTAGATGAACTTGGGGCGTGGATTGGTACTTGGGACTACGATGTTGTGGCCATTACGGAGACGTGGGTAAAACAAGGACAGGAATGGTTGTTGGACGTTCCGGGGTATAGATGTTTCAGTAAGTTTAGGGAAGCTGGTAAAAGAGGTGGAGGAGTGGCATTGTTAATCAAGGATAGTTTAACGGCTGTAGAAAGGCACTTCGAGGAGGATCTGCACACTGAGGTAATATGGGCTGAAGTTAGTAATAGGAAAGGAGCGGTCACGTTGTTAGGAGTTTACTATAGGCCCCCAAATAGTAATAGAGATGTGGAGGAAGAAATTGCTAAGCAGATTATGGATATGTGTGGGGGTCACAGGGTAGTTGTCATGGGGGACTTTAACTTTCCAAATATTGATTGGAACCTTTTTGGTCAAATAGTTCGGATGGGGCAGGTTTTGTGCAGTGTGTGCAGGAGGGTTTCCTGACACAATATGTGGATAGGCTGACAAGAGGTGAGGCCACATTGGATTTGGTACTGGGAAATGAACAGGGCCAAGTGTTAGATTTGGTTGTGGGAGAGCACTTTGGAGATAGTGACCACAATTCGGTGTCTTTTGTTATTGCAATGGAGAGGGATAGGGCCGTACGACAGGGCAAGGTTTACAATTGGGGGAGAGATAATTATGATGCGATTCGGCAAGAATTAAGGGGCATAAGATGGGAACAGAAACTGTCAGGGAAAGGCACTAATGAAAAGTGGAACTTTTTCAAGGAACAAATACTGGGTGTCCTTGATAGGGAGGAAATGGCCGAGTGAGGGAACCATGGTTCACAAAAGAGGTGGAATGTCTTGTAAAAAGGAAGAGGGAAGCTTATGTAGGGATGAGGAAACAAGGTTCAGATGGCTCGATTGAGGGTTACAAGTTAGCAAGGAATGAGCTGAAAAAGGGGTTTAGGAGAGCTAGGAGGGGACATGAGAAGTCCTTGGCGGGTCGGATCAAGGAAAACCCCAAGGCTTTTTACTCTTATGTGAGGAATAAAAGAATGACCAGGGTGAGGTTAGGGCCGGTCAAGGACAGTAGTGGGAACTTGTGTATGGAGTCAGTAGAGATAGGCGAGGTGATGAATGAATACTTTTCTTCAGTGTTCACCAAGGAGAGGGGCCATGTTTTTGAGGAAGAGAAGGTGTTACAGGCTAATAGGCTGGAGGAAATAGATGTTCGGAGGGAGGATGTCCTGGCAGTTTTGAATAAACTGAAGGTCGATAAGTCCCCTGGGCCCGCAGATTGGAAAACAGCAAATGTGACGCCACTGTTTAAAAAAGGAGGTAGAAAAAAGGCAGGTAACTATAGGCCGGTTAGCTTAACTTCTGTAGTAGGGAAAATGCTTGAATCTATCATCAAGGAAGAAATAGCAAGACATCTGGATATAAATTGTCCCATTGGAAAGATGCAGCATAGGTTCATGAAGGGAAGGTCATGTTTGACTAATTTGGTGGAATTCTTTGCGAACATTACATGCGCAGTGGACAATGGGGAACCTGTGGATGTGGTGTATCTGGATTTCCAGAAGGCATTTGACAAGGTGCCGCACCAAAGACTGCTGCATAAGCTAAAGGTGCACAGTGTTACGGGGAATGTATAGCATGGATAGAGGGTTGGTTAACTAACAGAAAGCAAAGAGTGGGGGTAAATGGGTGTTTTTCTGATTGGCGATCAGTGACTAGTGGTGTGCCTCAGGGATCAGTGTTGGGACCACAATTGTTTATGATTTACATAGATGATATGGAGATGGGGACCAAGTGTAGTGTGTCAAAATTCACAGATTTTAAGATGAGTGACAGAGCAAAGTGTGCAGAGGACGCTGAAAGTCTGCAGCGGGATATAGATAGTCTAAGTGAGTGGGCGAGGGTCTGGCAGATGGAGTACAATGTTGGTAAATGTGAGGTCATCCATTTTGGTAGGAATAACAGCAAAATGGACTATTATTTAAATGGTAAAAAATTGCAGCATGCTGCTGTGCAGAGGGACCTGGGTGTCCTTGTGCAGGAATCTCAAGGAGTTAGTTTGCAGGTGCAGCAGGTAATTAAGAAGGTAAATGGAATTTTGTCCTTCATTGCTAGAGGGATGGAGTTTAAAAACAGCGAGGTTATATTGCAGCTGTATAAGGTGCTGGTGAGGCCACACCTGGAGTACTGTGTACAGTTTTGGTCTCCTTACTTGAGAAAGGATATACTGGCACTGGAGAGGGTGCAGAGGAGATTCACTAGGTTGATTATGGAGTTGAGAGGGTTGGCCTATGAGGAGAGACTGAGTAGACTGGGGCTATACTCATTGGAATTCAGAAGAATGAGGGGAGATCTTATAGAAACATATAAGATTATGAAGGGAATAGGTAAGATAGAAGCAGGGAAGTTGTTTCCACTGGCAGGTGAAACTAGAACTAGGGGGCATAGCCTCAAAATAAGGGAAGCAGATTTGGGACTGAGTTGAGGAGGAACTTCTTCACACAAAGGGTTGTGAATCTGTGGAATTCCCTGCCCAGTGAAGCAGTTGAGGCTACCTCATTGAATGTTTTTAAGGCAAGGATAGATAAATTTTTGAACAGTAAAGGAATTAAGGGTTATGGTGAGCGGGAGGGTAAGTGGAGCTGAGTCCATGAAAAGATCAGCCATGATCTTATTGAATGGCGGAGCAGGCTCGAGGGGCCAGATGGCCTACTCCTGCTCCTAGTTCTTATGTTCTTATGTCATTAGGATGTTGCACAGGTTGCCGTTGGGAGATTCGGTTTGTACTCTGTTCCAGCGAGAGTTCCTTCAGTAACCTGTTGTGTTTACTTTCAATCTATGTGTGCAAACTACATTTCCTGTTGTTAAAACCCACAATCTCAAACGTAGTTAGAACCTTGTAATAAAAAGAGATTGCTGGTGATTCAGGATTTTGTTTTATCGACAACATGGAGAAAAAAATAGTGGCTCCTCACTCTTCGAATATTCGAAACAAAATGAGAAAATGCTGGAAAATCCCGCAGGTCTGACAGCATCTGTGGAGAGAGAATAGAGCCAGTGTTTCGAGTCTGGATAACCCTTCATCAGAGCAGGTCTCATGATGGGAGTGGAATCGGAGGGTATGAAGGAGCTCTGTGTATTTGAAGATTTTGTCACTTGAAGCTCTGCAGCAGATTAATGTCTTACATTTTTGTTGGAATTGCTAACGTGTCTCTGTTTTTGTGATTGAACCAGGGGTTGGGTGGCCTGACATGCACCGTCTGGCTGAGAGAGTGCAGCTGGAAGAGTTGACAAGGATTGGCATTCTCAAAGGCAGTGTGGCTGACATGATGAAAGTCTATTTAGGAGCAATCTTCATGCCTCACGGTCTGGGTCACCTCCTGGGATGTGACGTACATGATGTTGGCGGATACCCAGAGGTCAGTGCTCCATTCCATCCCGCCTTATTCAGCCGGGGTTTAACATGAGGAGAGAATCCAGCTTTAACTTTCTGTCACAGACCCTACTCACCGATAAGCCAATGACCCCCCCCCACCCCCCGACCCCCACCGGTATTACCAATCCCCCTCGCATTCCCAATCCCCCCCCTCGCATTCCCCGTCCCCCTCCCATTCCCCGTCCACCTCCCATTCCCCGTCCCCCTCGCATTCCCCGCCCCCCCTCCCATTCCCCGTCCCCCCTCCCATTCCCCGTCCCCCTCCCATTCCCCACCCCCCTCGCATTCCCCATCCCCCTCCCATTCCCCCACCCCCCTCCCATTCCCCACCCCCTCCCATTCCCCACCCCCCTCCCATTCCCCACCCCCCTCCCATTCCCCGTCCCCCCTCCCATTCCCGTCCCCCCTCCCATTCCCCGTCCCCCCTCGCATTCCCCGTCCCCCCTCGCATTCCCCGCCCCCCTCGCATTCCCCGCCCCCCTCGCATTCCCCGCCCCCCTCGCATTCCCCGCCCCCCTCGCATTCCCCGCCCCCCTCGCATTCCCCGCCCCCTCGCATTCCCCGCCCCCCCTCGCATTCCCCGCCCCCCTCGCATTCCCCGCCCCCCTCGCATTCCCCGCCCCCCTCGCATTCCCCGCCCCCCTCGCATTCCCCGCCCCCCTCGCATTCCCCCGCCCCCCTCGCATTCCCAATCTCTCCCTCGCGTTCCCCGTCCCCCTCGTGTTCCCCGTCCCCCTCGCGTTCCCCGTCCCCCTCGCATTCCCAATCTCCCCCTCGCATTCCCAATCTCCCCCTCGCATTCCCAATCTCCCCCTCGCATTCCCAATCTCCCCCTCGCATTCCCAATCTCCCCCTCGCATTCCCAATCTCCCCCTCGCATTCCCAATCCCTTGGGAAGCTGTTCACTCTCCGTGGAAAACGGGTTCCCCTCTGCCGGCTGCTCCACCTGAGTGTGTAAATCAGGATAGTGAGAGCTAACGGGCTGTTTGACCATACTGTGCATCACACCTCAGCCAAAATCAGGTGTTGTTCCAGCAGAGTGCAATCCGAGGTTTAGCTTATTTATTAGTGTCACAAGTAGGCTTACATTAACACTGCAATGAAGTTACTGTGAAAATCCCCCAGTCGCCACACTCCGGTGCCTGTTCGGGTTACACTGAGGGAGAATTTAGCATGGCCAATGCACCTAACCAACACGTCTTTCAGACTGTGGGAGGAAACCGGAGCACCCGGAGGAAACCCACGCAGACACGGGGAGAACATGCAGACTCCACACAGACAGTGACCCAAGCCGGGAATTGAACCCAGGTCCCTGGCGATGTGAGGCAGCAGTGCTAACCACTGTACCACCATGCTGCCCATCGGCTGATAGTCCCCCTGCAATCTTCTTCCTCATTCTCCTTTCTTTCTCCTCCCTCCCCCACTCCCTTCCCCCCTCTCATCCTCCCCATTCCTCCACTCTCTCTCGTGCTTCTCCCCCCTCCTCTACCCCACCTACCCCCGTTCCCCCCTTCCCCGTTCCCCCCTTCCCTGCCCCTCCTTCCCTGCCCCCCTTCCCCCCGTCCGCCCTTCCCCCGTTCCCCCTTCCCCCGTCCCCCTTCCCCAGTCCCCCCTTCCCCGTCCCCCCTTCCCCGTCCCCCCTTCCCCGTCCCCCCTTCCCCGTCCCCCCTTTTCCCCACCCCCCTTTCCCCTTCCCCCGTCCCCCACCCCCCTTTCCCCTTCCCCGTCCCCCCTTCCCGTCTCCCCTTCCCATCCCCCCTTTCCCGTCCCCCCTTTCCCCCGTCCCCCCCTTTCCCCGTCCCCCCCTTTCCCCGTCCCCCCTTTCCCCGTCCCCCCCTTTCCCCGTCCCCCTTCCCCGCTCCCTTTCCCCGCCCCCCCTTTCCCCACCCCCTTTCTCCACCCCCCTTTGCCCGCTCCCCCTTTCCCCGCCCCTCCCTCCATGCCCCCTTTCCCCACCCCCCCTTTCCACGCCCCCCCATTTCCCACTTCCCAGCCCCCCCTTTCTCTGCCCCCCTCTTTCCCACCCTCCCTTTCCCTGCCCCCCCTCTCCCCGCACCCCCTTTCCCCACCCCCCCTTTCCGCGCCCCCACATTTCCCTGCCCCCACATTTCCCCGCCCCCCCTTTCCACCCCCCTTTCCCCGCCCCCCCCTTTCCTCACCCCCTTTCCTTGCCCCCTTTCCCCACCACCTTTCCCCACGTGCCCCCTTTTCCCAGGCCCCACCTTTCCCCGCCCCCCCTTTCCCCGCCCCCCTTTACCCGCCCACCCCTTTTCCCCACCCCCCGTCCCCCACCCTCCTTTCCCCTTCCCCCGTCCCCCCTTCCCCTTCCCCCCATCCCCTTCCCCCCTTTCCTGCCCGCCCGTTCCCTGCCCCCCCTTTCCCCGCCCCCTTTCGCTGCCCCCCTTTCCCCGCCCCCATTTCTCCGCCCCCCCTTTCCCCGCCCCCCTTTTCCCCGCCCCCCCCTTTCCCCGCCCTCCCTTTCCCCGCCCCCGCTTCCCCTGGCCCCCCTTTCCCCACCCCCACTTCCCCTGGCCCCCCTTTCCCCACCCCCCTTTCCCCACCCCCCCTTTCCCCACCCCCCCTTTCCCCACCCCCCCTTTCCCCACCCCCCTTTCCCCGCCCCCCCTTTCCCCGCCCCCCCTTTCCCCGCCCCCCCTTTCCCCGCCCCCCCTTTCCCCGCCCCCCCTTTCCCCACCCCCCCTTTCCCTGCCCACCTTTTCCCTGACCCCCCTTTCCCTGCCCCCCTTTCCCTGCCCCCTTTCCCCACACCCCGTTTCAGCACCCGCACATTTCCCCGCCCTCCCTCTTTCCCCGCGTGCCCCCTTTCCTCGCTCCCCCTTTCTTGCCCCCCTTTCCCCGCCCGCTTTCCCCGCCCCCACTTTCACTGCCCCCCCTTTCCCCACCCACCCCTTTCCCTGCCCCCCTTTCCCCACCCCCTTCCCCATTCCCCCACCTCCGTTCCCCGTCCCCCCTTCTCAGTCCCCCCTTCCCCGTCCCCCTTCCCCCTTCCCGCCCCCTCTTCCCACGTCCACCCCCTTTCCCCCGCCCCCCTTCCCCGCCCCTCCTTCCCCCGCTCCCCTTTCCCCAGCCCCCCTTTCCCTTGCCCCCTTTCCCCCACCCCCCTATCCCGCACCCCCCTTTCCCCCACCCCCCTTTCCCCCCCCTTACCCTGTCCCCCTTTCCCGGCCCCTTTCTCCACCCCCTTTCCATGCCCCCCTTTCCCTGCCCCCCCATTCTGCGCCCCACTTCCCTCCCCCCTTTCCCCGTCCCCCCTTTCCCCGTCCCCCCTTTCCCCATCCCCCCTTTCCCCGTCCCCCCTTCCCGTCCCCCCTTTCCCCCGTCCCCCCTTTCCCCGTCCGCCCTTTCCCGTCCGCCCTTTCCCCGTCCCCCCTTTCCCCGTCCCCTTTCCCCGTCCCCCCTTTCCCCGCCCCCCCTTTCCACGCCCCCCTTTCCACGCCCCTCCTTTCCCCGCCCCCCCTTTCCCGCCCCCCCTTTCCCCGCCCCCCCTTTCCCCGCCCCCCCTTTCCCCGCCCCCCTTTCCCCGCCCCCCCTTTCCCCGCCCCCCCTTTCCCCGCCCCCCCTTCCCCGCCCCCCCTTTCCCCACCCCCCCTTTTTCCGCCCCCCCTTTTTCCGCCCCCCCTTTTCCAGCCCCCCTTTCCCAGCCCCCCTTTCCCCGCTCCTTTCCCCGCTCCCCCTTTCCCCGCTCCCCCTTTCCCCGCTCCCCCTTTCCCCGCTCCCCCTTTCCCCGCCCCCCCTTTCCCCGACCCCCCTTTCCCCGCCCCCCATTCCCCGCCCCCCCCTTTCCCCGCCCCCCCCTTTCCCCGACCCCCCTTTCCCCGACCCCCCTTTCCCCGGCCCCCTTTCCCCGCCCCCCCTTTCCCCGGCCCCCCCTTCCCCCGCCCCCCTTTCCCCGCCTCATCTTTCCCCGCCCCTTTCCCCACCCCCTTTTTCTGCCCCCTTTCCCCGCTCCCCTTTCCCCACCCCCGCTTCCCCGCCCCCCTTTTCTGCCCCCTTTCCCCGTCCCCCTTTCACCGCCCCCCCCTTTTCCCCGCCCCTTTTCACCGCCCCCCCTTTCCCCGCCCCCCTTTTCTGGCCCCCTTTCCCTGCCCCCCTTTCGCCACCCCCGCTTTCCCCGCCCC
Source organism: Mustelus asterias (assembly GCF_964213995.1). NCBI lineage: Eukaryota > Metazoa > Chordata > Chondrichthyes > Carcharhiniformes > Triakidae > Mustelus > Mustelus asterias. The sequence continues at coordinate 1,990,423 of NC_135804.1, read as the reverse complement.
GCTTTCCTCACCCACCCCTTTCGCCACCCCCCCTTTGCCCATTCCCCCATCCCGCCTTCCCGTCCCGCCTTCCCCGTCCCCACTTCGCCCGTCTCCCCTTTCCCCGTCTCCCCTTCCCCCGTCCCTCCTACCCCGTCCCCCTTTCCCCCGTCCCCTTTCCCCCGTCCCCCTTTCCCCCATCTCCCCTTTCCCCCGTCCCCCTTTCCCCGCCTCCCTTTCCCCGTCCCCCTTTCCCCCATCTCCCCTTTCCCCCGTCTCCCCTTTCCCCCGTCTCCCCTTTCCCCATCTCCCTTTCCCCCCCGTCTCCCCCTTTCCCCGTCCCACTTTCCCCTTTCCCCGTCTCCCCTTCCCCTGTCTCCCCTTTCCCCGTCTCCCCTTTTCTCCCCGTCTCCCCTTTCCCCCGTCTCTCCTTTCCCCGTCTCCCTTTTCCCCGTCTGCCCCTTTCCCAAGTCTCCCCTTTCCCCCGTCTCCCCTTTCCCCGTCTCCCTTTCCCCGTCTCCCCTTCCCCATCCCCCGTCCCCTTCCCCCGTCCCCCTTCCGCCCGTCCCCGCTTCGCCCGTCACCCCTTCCCCTTTCCCCCGCCCCCCTTACCCTGCCCTCCTTACCCTGCCCCCTTTCCCCATTCCCCATTTTCCCCACCCCCCCTTTCCCCAACCCCCTTCCGCGCCCCCACATTTCCCAAGCCCCCTTTCCCCGCCCCCTTCCCCGCCCCCCCTTCCCCGCCCCCCTTTCCCCGCCCCCGTTCCCCGCCCCCTTCCCCGCCCCCCTTCCCGCCCCCCTTTCCCCGCCCCCCTTTCCCCGCCCCCTTTCCCCGCTCCCCTTTCCCCGCCCCCCCTTTCCACGCCCCCCCCTTTTCCTGCCCCCCTTTTCCGGCCGCCCCTTTCCCCGTCCCCCCTTTCCCCGCCCCCCCTTTCCCCGCCCCCCGCTTTCCCCTTCCCCCTTCCCCCGTTCCCCGTCCCCCCTTCCCCCATTCCCCCTTCCCCGTCCCCCCTTCCTCCGTCACCCCTTCCTCCATCCCCATTCCCCGTCCCCCCTTCGCCCGTCCCCCCTTCGGCCTTTCCCCCGCCCCCCTTTCTCCACGCCCCCTTCCCCGCCCCTCTTTCCCCCCGCTCCCCTTTCCCCCCGCCCCCCTTTCCCCGCCCCCTCTTTCCCCCAACCTCTTTCCCTGCCCCCCTTTCCCTGCCCCCTTTCCCTGCCCCCTTTCCCTGCCCCTTTCCCTGCCCCCTTCCCGCCCCCTTTCCCTGCCCCCTTTCCCTGCCCCCTTTCCCTGCCCCCATTTCCCTGCCCCCTTCCCTGCCCCCTTTCCCTGCCCCCTTTCCTGCCCCCTTTCCCTGCCCCCTTCCTGCCCCCCTTTCCCTGCCCCCTTTCCCTGCCCCCTTTCCCTGCCCCCTTTCCCTGCCCCCTTTCCCTGCCCCCCTTTCCGCCCCCCTTTCCCCGGCCCCCTTTCCCCGCCCCCCTTTCCCCCGCCCACCCTTTCCCGCCCACCCTTTCCCCCGCCCACCCCTTTCCCCGCCCCCCTTTCCCCCGCCCCCCCTGTCCCCCGCCCCCCTTTCCCCCGCCCCCCCTTTCCCCCGCCCCCCCTTTCCCCGCCCCCCCTTTCCCCCGCCCCCCCTTTCCCCGCCCCGCTTTCCCCTTCCCCCTTCCCCCGTTCCCCGTCCCCCCTTCCCCATTCCCCCTTCCCCGTCCCCCCTTCCTCCGTCACCCCTTCCTCCATCCCCATTCCTCCGTCCCCCTTCGCCCGTCCCCCCTTCGGCCTTTCCCCGCCCCCCTTTTCTCCCACGCCCCCTTCCCCGCCCCTCTTTCCCCCCCGCTCCCCTTTCCCCCGCCCCCCTTTCCCCCGCCCCCTCTTTCCCCCAACCCTCTTTCCCTGCCCCCTTTCCCTGCCCTTTCCTGCCCCTTCCCTGCCCTTCCTGCCCCCCTTCCCGCCCCCCTTCTCCCCCTTTCCCTGCCCCCCTTTCCCTGCCCCCATTTCCCTGCCCCCTTTCCCTGCCCCCCTTTCCTGCCCCCCTTTCCCTGCCCCCCTTTCCCTGCCCCCTTTCCCTGCCCCCTTTCCCTGCCCCCCCTTTCCCTGCCCCCTTCCTGCCCTTTCCTGCCCCCTTCCCCGCCCCCCTTTCCCCGCCCCCCTTTCCCCGCCCCCCTTTCCCCCGCCCACCCTTTCCCCCGCCCACCCTTTCCCCCGCCCACCCCTTTCCCCCGCCCCCCCTTTCCCCCGCCCCCCTTTCCCCCGCCCCCTTTCCCCGCCCCCTTTCCCCGCCCCCCCTTTCCCCCGCCCCCCTTTCCCGCCCCCCCTTTCCCCCGCCCCCTTTCCCCGCCCCCTTTCCCCCGCCCCTTTCCCCCGCCCCCTTTCCCCCGCCCCCTTTCCCCCGCCCCCTTTCCCCCGCCCCCTTACCCCCGCCCCCTTACCCCGCCCCTTACCCCGTCCCCCTTTCCCCGTCCCCCTTTCCCGTCCCCCTTTCCCCGTCTCCCCTTTCCCGCCCCTTTCCCCCCCTTTCCCCGCCCCGCCTCGTTGCTGTGTTGCTGAGGGTTCGTTGCTGTGGGGCTGAGGGTTCGTTGCTGTGGGGCTGAGGGTTCGTTGCTGTGTTGCTGAGGGTTCGTTGCTGTGGGGCTGAGGGTTCGTTGCTGTGTTGCTGAGGGTTCGTTGCTGTGGGGCTGAGGGTTCGTTGCTGTGTTGCTGAGGGTTCGTTGCTGTGTTGCAGGGTGTGGATCGTATCGATGAGCCTGGACTCCGCAGTCTCCGTACGACACGCAGTCTGCTACAGGGGATGGTGCTGACCATCGAGCCAGGAATCTATTTCATCGACACCCTCTTGGATCAGGCTCTTGCAGACCCAGCCCAGGCTTGTTTCATCAATAAGGACATCCTGTCTCGGTTCCGAGGATTTGGTGGTGTGAGTACTCAGCAGTATTTACCATGGATATTCCCAGAGTCTGACAGCACCACAGGAGCCCACTGTGGCTGTACGGTGTAACAAAGTCTGTCCGTCATTTACCTTCTATTCAGGAAAAGAACTGAATACTTTTCATCGAGGTGGGGACAGTGTAGAGGGAGCTTTACTCTGTATCTAACCCGTGCTGTACCTGTCCTGGGAGTGTTTGATGGGGACAGTGTGGAGGGAGCTTTACTCTGTATCTCACCCCGTGCTGTACCTGTCCTGGGAGTGTTTGATGGGGACAGTGTAGAGGGAGCTTTACTCTGTATCTAACTCCATGCTGTACCTGTCCTGGGAGTGTTTGATGGGGGACAGTGTAGAGGGAGCTTTACTCTGTATCTAACCCTGTGCTGTACCTGTCCTGGGAGTGTTTGATGGGGACAGTGTAGAGGGAGCTTTACTCTGTATCTAACCCCGTGCTGTACCTGTCCTGGGAGTGTTTGATGGGAGATAGTGTAGAGGGAGCTTTACTCTGGATCTAACCCCGTGCTGTACCTGTCCTGGGAGTGTTTGATGGGGGACAGTGAAGAGGGAGCTTTACTCTCTATCTAACCCCGTTCTGTACCTGTCCTGGGAGTGTTTGATGGGAGACAGTGTGGAGGGAGCTTTACTCTGGATCTAACCCCGTGCTGTACCTGTCCTGGGAGTGTTTGATGGGGGACAGTGTAGAGGGAGCTTTACTCTGGATCTAACCCCGTGCTGTACCTGTCCTGGGAGTGTTTGATGGGGACAGTGTAGAGGGAGCTTTACTCTGTATCTAACTCCATGCTGTACCTGTCCTGGGAGTGTTTGATGGGGGACAGTGTAGAGGGAGCTTTACTCTGTATCTAACCCTGTGCTGTACCTGTCCTGGGAGTGTTTGATGGGGACAGTGTAGAGGGAGCTTTACTCTGTATCTAACCCCGTGCTGTACCTGTCCTGGGAGTGTTTGATGAGGACAGTGTAGAGGGAGCTTTACTCTGTATCTAACTCCATGCTATACCTGTCGTGGGAGTGTTTGATGGGGGACAGTGTAGAGGGAGCTTTACTCTGTATCTAACCCTGTGCTGTACCTGTCCTGGGAGTGTTTGATGGGGACAGTGTCGAGGGAGCTTTACTCTGTATCTAACCCCGTGCTGTACCTGTCCTGGGAGTGTTTGATGGGGGACAGTGTAGAGGGAGCTTTACTCTGGATCTAACCCCGTGCTGTCCCTGTCCTGGGAGTGTTTGATGGGGGACAGTGTAGAGGGAGCTTTACTCTGTATCTAACCCCGTGCTGTACCTGTCCTGGGAGTGTTTGATGGGGACAGTGTAGATGGAGCTTTACTCTGTATCTAACCCCGTGCTGTACCTGTCCTGATGACGTCAGCATTTTTAATAGTGAATGTTCTGTGAAGGGGCTGGAGGGAGTGGAGCGATTCTGAGTCTCAAGGACGTGATGTAATGTGTGAGCACTGAGCAGGTCAGTGGGATGCGATGTGTGTGCCTGGGCTATTTATACTCCGACTCTAATGCGAGGTCAGTGTATAATTACCACAGCAATCGCGTGGGAGTAACCTCCAATTTACTGCCTGCGAGATTTACACCTGATCTGATAGGAGGTTTATTGAAGGCTTTGTGACTGCTTACTGATAAGATAGGCGGGTATAAAATCAGTGTCAGGGCGGTTTGTTTAGGAGATAATTTTGGAGAAGTTTGGGGTGTGTAATAAATACATATTAGTTTAGACTTGATTGGCACAAATGCTCACAGCAGCAAATTGTGTCGGCACTGACAGGAACTACGGACTTCACCCCTTCCTGCCCATCCCAACCTCTGAACTGTCCAGTCGCCCAATCACTGACCCTCTGGAACCTGACAGCTTGACATTGTTCCTCATCGCTGATCAATGGTTATATCAACCTGTGCTGCTCACATTTCTCAGATTTTCATTTGAAACAGACTGTTTCTGCTGCTTCCACCATCCTTTCAGGCAGTGAACCCCAGATCACAGCAACTCACTGGGGAAATATTTTTGTTAATGTTCCCTCTGGTTCTTGTGCCAATTCCCTTAAACCTGTGTCCCTCTGGTAATCGATTGTGTGAAAGTACTTGCTCTGTGTGAACGCTGTCTGATTTTGAACACCTCGAGTGATCTCCCTTTACTCAAAGGAGATCAATTTCAGTTTCTGCAATCTCCCCACGTGAACTAACATCCTCATTAGTAATATATATAAATGATTTGGAGGAAAATGTAACTGGATTGATTGGTAGGTTTACGGACAACACAAAGGTTGGTGGATTTGAGGATAGTGATGAGGACCATCAGAGGATACAGCAGGATATAGATCAGTTGGAGACTTGGGCGGAGAGATGGCAGATGGAGTTTAATCCGGACAAATGTGAGGTAATGCATTTTGGAAGGTCTAATACAGATAGGAAATATACAGTAAATGTCAGAACTCTTAAGAGTATTGATAGGCAGAGGGATCTGGGTGTACACATACACAGGTCACTGAAAGTGGCAATGCAGGTGGAGAAGGTAGTCAAGAAGTAATACGGCATGCTTGCCTTCATCGGCCGGGGCATTGAGTTTAAAAATTGGCAAGTCATGTTGCAGCTTTATAGAACCTTTTATCAGGCTGCACTTGGAATATAGTGTTCAATTCTGGTCGCCACACTACCAGAAGGATGTGGAGGCTTTGGAGAGGGTACAGAAAAGATTTACCAGGATGTTGCCTGGTATGGAGGGTATTAGCTATGAGGAGAGGTTGGAGAAACTTGGTTTGTTCTCACTGGAGCGACGGAGGTTAAGGGGCGACCTGATAGAAGTCTACAAGATTATGAGAGGCATGGACAGAGTGGATAGTCAGAAGCTTTTTCCCAAGGTGGAAGAGTCAATTACTCGGGGGCACAGGTTTAAGGTGCGAGGGGCAAGGTTGAAAGGAGAAGTACGAGGCAGATTTTTTACACAGAGGGTGGTGGGTGCCTGGAACTCGCTGCCGGGGGAGGTAGTGGAAGCGGATACGGTAGTGACTTTTAAGGGGCATCTTGACAAATACATGAATAGGTGGGAATGGAAGGATATGATCCCCGGAAGGGTAGAGGGATTTAGTTCAGTTGGGCAGCATGGTCGGTGCAGGCTTGGAGGGCCGAAGGGCCTGTTCCTGTGCTGTAATTTTCTTTGTTCTTTGATCTTTGGTATTCACCATCACCAAGTCATTGCCATCCTGAACTTTCCTTCCGATATATCCCAGCGCAGGATCTCTCACAGTCCTCCTTTTGAGATCAGCAATGCTTTCAGAGGATTTGCCGGAAACATTGTCCACTCTGTCCCGTTCATAAAGCGATGGGTTCTGTAAGAAAAGCAGAATACTGTGGATGCCGGATAATCTTCTGCCATTTTCCAGCCATCCTGCAGGGGTTCCTCCAGAGTCCGTCCAGAGGGAATATTGCGAAGGAGGGGAGGGGGTGGGGGGGGAATTTTGGTTAATACAAGAGGGTGGGTTGACGAGGGGTTGGGGGATTTGGCCTTGTTTAGTGTGTGCTGGGAACTATATGGTTGGGTCTTGAATGATTCGAGCAAGGTGAAGGGTGGCGATCCAGTCCCAGAGGACACCAAATCTGGCTTTGCCTAATCGGGATTACTGATCAGACAGAGATGGAGATGGTGTTGGATCCAATCGGAGTAGCTGAGGACTGATTGGAGTTTACACAGGGACTGATTGGAGTTTACACAGAGACTGATTGGAGTTTACACAGAGACTGATTGGAGTTTACACAGAGACTGATTGGAGTTTACACAGGGACTGATTGGAGTTTACACAGGGACTGATTGGAGTTTACACAGGGACTGATTGGAGTTTACACAGAGACTGATTGGAGTTTACACAGAGACTGATTGGAGTTTACACAGGGACTGATTGGAGTTTACACAGAGACTGATTGGAGTTACACAGAGACTGATTGGAGTTTACACAGAGACTGATTGGAGTTTACACAGAGACTGATTGGAGTTTACACAGAGACTGATTGGAGTTTACACAGGGACTGATTGGAGTTTACACAGGGACTGATTGGAGTTTACACAGAGACTGATTGGAGTTTACACATGGACTGATTGGAGTTTACACAGGGACTGATTGGAGTTTACACATGGACTGATTGGAGTTTACACAGGGACTGATTGGAGTTTACACAGAGACTGATTGGAGTTTACACAGTGACTGATTGGAGTTTACACAGGGACTGATTGGAGTTTACACAGAGACTGATTGGAGTTTACACAGAGACTGATTGGAGTTTACACAGAGACTGATTGGAGTTTACACAGAGACTGATTGGAGTTTACACAGGGACTGATTGGAGTTTACACAGAGACTGATTGGAGTTTACACATGGACTGATTGGAGTTTACACAGGGACTGATTGGAGTTTACACATGGACTGATTGGAGTTTACACAGGGACTGATTGGAGTTTACACAGGGACTGATTGGAGTTTACACAGAGACTGATTGGAGTTTACACAGAGACTGATTGGAGTTTACACAGTGACTGATTAGAGTTTACACAGGGACTGATTGGAGTTTACACAGGGACTGATTGGAGTTTACACAGAGACTGATTAGAGTTTACACAGGGACTGATTGGAGTTTGCACATGGACTGATTGGAGTTTACACAGGGACTGATTGGAGTTTACACAGAGACTGATTGGAGTTTACACAGGGACTGATTGGAGTTTACACAGAGACTGATTGGAGTTTACACAGAGACTGATTGGAGTTTACACAGGGACTGATTGGAGTTTACACAGAGACTGATTGGAGTTTACACAGAGACTGATTGGAGTTTACACAGAGACTGATTGGAGTTTACACAGGGACTGATTGGAGTTTACACAGAGACTGATTAGAGTTTACACAGGGACTCATTGGAGTTTGCACATGGACTGATTGGAGTTTACACAGGGACTGATTGGAGTTTACACAGGGACTGATTGGAGTTTACACAGTGGGACTGATTGGAGTTTACACAGGGACTGATTGGAGTTTACACAGGGACTGATTGGAGTTTACACATGGACTGATTGGAGTTTACGCAGGGACTGATTGGAGTTTACGCAGGGACTGATTGGAGTTTACGCAGGGACTGATTGGAGTTTACGCAGGGACTGATTGGAGTTTACACAGAGACTGATTGGAGTTTACACAGGGACTGATTGGAGTTTACACAGGGACTGATTGGAGTTTACACAGAGACTGATTAGAGTTTACACAGGGACTGATTGGAGTTTGCACATGGACTGATTGGAGTTTACACAGGGACTGATTGGAGTTTACACAGAGACTGATTGGAGTTTACACAGAGACTGATTGGAGTTTACACAGAGACTGATTGGAGTTTACACAGAGACTGATTAGAGTTTACACAGGGACTGATTGGAGTTTACACAGAGACTGATTGGAGTTTACACATGGACTGATTGGAGTTTACGCAGGGACTGATTGGAGTTTACGCAGGGACTGATTGGAGTTTACGCAGGGACTGATTGGAGTTTACACAGAGACTGATTGGAGTTTACACAGGGACTGATTGGAGTTTACACAGGGACTGATTGGAGTTTACACAGAGACTGATTAGAGTTTACACAGGGACTGATTGGAGTTTGCACATGGACTGATTGGAGTTTACACAGGGACTGATTGGAGTTTACACAGAGACTGATTGGAGTTTACACAGAGACTGATTGGAGTTTACACAGAGACTGATTGGAGTTTACACAGAGACTGATTAGAGTTTACACAGGGACTGATTGGAGTTTACACAGAGACTGATTAGAGTTTACACAGGGACTGATTGGAGTTTACGCAGGGACTGATTGGAGTTTACGCAGGGACTGATTGGAGTTTACACAGAGACTGATTAGAGTTTACACAGGGACTGATTGGAGTTTACACAGAGACTGATTAGAGTTTACACAGGGACTGATTGGAGTTTACACAGAGACTGATTGGAGTTTACGCAGGGACTGATTGGAGTTTACACAGAGACTGATTAGAGTTTACACAGGGACTGATTGGAGTTTACACAGAGACTGATTAGAGTTTACACAGGGACTGATTGGAGTTTACACAGAGACTGATTGGAGTTTACACAGGGACTGATTGGAGTTTACACAGAGACTGATTGGAGTTTACACAGGGACTGATTGGAGTTTACACAGGGACTGATTGGAGTTTACACAGAGACTGATTGGAGTTTACACAGAGACTGATTGGAGTTTACACAGGGACTGATTGGAGTTTACACAGGGACTGATTGGAGTTTACACAGAGACTGATTGGAGTTTACACAGCGACTGATTGGAGTTTGCACAGAGACTGATTGGAGTTTACACAGTGGGACTGATTGGAGTTTACACAGAGACTGATTGGAGTTTACGCAGGGACTGATTGGAGTTTACACAGAGACTGATTGGAGTTTACACAGGGACTGATTGGAGTTTACACAGAGACTGATTGGAGTTTACACAGGGACTGATTGGAGTTTACACAGAGACTGATTGGAGTTTACACAGGGACTGATTGGAGTTTACACAGGGACTGATTGGAGTTTACACAGAGACTGATTGGAGTTTACACAGAGACTGATTGGAGTTTACACAGGGACTGATTGGAGTTTACACAGAGACTGATTGGAGTTTACACAGAGACTGATTGGAGTTTACACAGAGACTGATTGGAGTTTACACAGGGACTGATTGGAGTTTACACAGGGACTGATTGGAGTTTACACAGAGACTGATTGGAGTTTACACAGAGACTGATTGGAGTTTACACAGGGACTGATTGAAGTTTACGCAGGGACTGATTGGAGTTTACGCAGGGACTGATTGGAGTTTACCCAGGGACTGATTGGAGTTTACACAGGGACTGATTGGAGTTTACACAGAGACTGATTGGAGTTTACACAGGGACTGATTGGAGTTTACACAGGGACTGATTGGAGTTTACACAGGGACTGATTGGAGTTTACACAGGGACTGATTGGAGTTTACACAGAGACTGATTAGAGTTTACACAGGGACTGATTGGAGTTTACGCAGGGACTGATTGGAGTTTACGCAGGGACTGATTGGAGTTTACGCAGGGACTGATTGGAGTTTACACAGGGACTGATTGGAGTTTACACAGAGACTGATTGGAGTTTACACAGAGACTGATTGGAGTTTACACAGGGACTGATTGGAGTTTACACAGGGACTGATTGGAGTTTACACAGGGACTGATTGGAGTTTACGCAGGGACTGATTGGAGTTTACCCAGAGACTGATTGGAGTTTACACAGAGACTGATTGGAGTTTACACAGGGACTGATTGGAGTTTACACAGGGACTGATTGGAGTTTACACAGGGACTGATTGGAGTTTACGCAGGGACTGATTGGAGTTTACCCAGAGACTGATTGGAGTTTACACAGAGACTGATTGGAGTTTACACAGGGACTGATTAGAGTTTACACAGGGACTGATTGGAGTTTACACAGTGGGACTGATTGGAGTTTCCACAGGGACTGATTGGAGTTTACACAGGGACTGATTGGAGTTTACACAGGGACTGATTGGAGTTTACACAGAGACTGATTAGAGTTTACACAGAGACTGATTGGAGTTTACACAGGGACTGATTGGAGTTTAGACAGAGACTGATTGGAGTTTACACAGAGACTGATTGGAGTTTACACAGTGGGACTGATTGGAGTTTACACAGAGACTGATTGGAGTTTACACAGAGACTGATTGGAGTTTACACAGAGACTGATTGGAGTTTACACAGGGACTGATTGGAGTTTACACAGGGACTGATTGGAGTTTAGACAGAGGCTGATTGGAGTTTAGACAGAGACTGATTGGAGTTTACACAGAGACTGATTGGAGTTTACACAGAGACTGATTGGAGTTTACACAGGGACTGATTGGAGTTTACACAGAGACTGATTGGAGTTTCGACAGTGACTGATTGGAGTTTACACAGAGACTGATTGGAGTTTACACAGAGACTGATTGGAGTTTACACAGAGACTGATTGGAGTTTACACAGAGACTGATT